>NC_142010.1:187491665-187791665 GCF_049901735.1 Notechis scutatus | reverse complement strand
AAAAAAAAATTCTTCCCTTGGGATAGAGAAAGCAAAACTTTTCAGATAACAATCCTATCTGATTTAATTCACTATAAATATATTCCTTTTTGTCTTCTCAGTACAATGTTGAAGCTATTAAAAGGCAGTTTACTAAATGTGAATAATTAATTCAAAATATAATTAAGTCAGCTGAAGCAAAATTCAGACTACTTTGTGAATTAAAATCAGTTTGGAGAAATGATCTGCGAACAATGACTGAAAATGGGAAAATATTTGAGTCTGCAGCCCATATTCTCATCCTCGGTTATAATTAGAGAAAATTGTTTCAAAACAATTTAGAACTGGTACAGTACATGACTTTGCGGGAACTGGGATCTATAAAAATAAATCTGTGCTTTGGGATAACTTCAATGAGAAAGAAAAATATGCTTATCTGAATATGCCCAAATCATCACTTACAACCCTAGAATAAACCCACAGTCAACTTTGGTAGGATTATGCATTCAAGACAGTAAGAAAATAAAATACAAAGAGTTAATTTGAAACAAAATACGGAAGTTTTTTATTTTAAATTTTTATATATATTTATATGTATGTATACCAGAGTAGGTATTCAGCAGGTTCTGACCAGTTCTGAAGAACCGGTAGCGGAAATTTTGAGTAGTTCAGAGAACCAGCAAATACCACCTCTGACTGGAGATTTTACAGTATCTTTTCCTTGCCATACCCACCAAGCCACGCCCACAAAACCATAGTAAAAAAAATTGAATCTCATCACTGATGTATACATATACATATATGTACTCTCTCTCTCTCTCTCTCTCTCTCTCTCTCTCTCTCTCTCTCTCTCTCACACACACACACACACACACACACACACACACCATGAGTACTGCATTGCAACAGCAGAAAATTAACCCATTTCTAACATCTTCCAACAGGACATTCCAAACCATATTCTTTTCTTGAGAGATGGCAAGGTTTGATATTTTTCATCAATCGAAACAAAACTGTGAGAAAGAACTCCCTGCTTATTTACATTCAGACATGGAAAGGCATTAAAATTCTAAAAACTGGACATAACAGTTAGAAGTATTCATAATTCTAAGTAAAAGTTTGATATTAATGACATTCATAATGTATTAATGTTATGTCTCTGTATGCTATGAGACTGTTTTATGTTATACTGTTTTATTAACTAAGAACTATCGAAACGGCATGCAAAATCCAAAGTCAAGAATAGATCTGACCTTTTTATATTTTTCAAATTGGGCACATTTGCACAATTTATCCGATTTTGCATAATTTATGATATCATTTGGATTTTGCTTCCTTTTAGTTATTGGAAGAAAGCAAGTATAAACAGGGAGATGCCTTCTGGCTTTAGTAAATCTTATTCATTAATTCATCAAACTTTGGAGAGTTCAACATACTTTGCTCAAATATGTCTAGTCACTTCACATCTGTAATGGCTAACTATGACTGATTTTCCTTTTTAAAAAAAGTATGATTTTTTTTAAAAGTGGGACTTTAGCTGCTGTTTAAATCTTCTTTATTTTTAAGATACTTCCACAGAATTGTGCCATATATCCAGCATAGTCAAAGGGATCACTTGCAGTTATATTTCAGCAACAAGATGACCTTGTATTTTAGAGGTAGGATTAATGGCAGAACATTATCTGGCTACATAAGCTTTCCAAATTAGTCTGGCTAAAGTCTTGCTACCCTTTTTTTAATCTACTGATTGATTAACATTCAATTAGTATTCCAAGATGGCGCCACATGCAAAGTGGCACTCTCTACTCTGGAAAACCTTGGAGTTATTCCTTTTATAATTTAGAATTAGGATTAGACTGCAATTTAGGACTAGGATCAGACTTTAGTTCACTTCTACTTCAGGCATTATAGAATTATGACTATATTCTTGACAGTCATAACTAAAGAAGAACTTTCTATGTAGGACCCTAACAATCATATTCAGATTGATGATTTAGATATAAACTTATGATCAACTTTTATATGAAGCAAATGGCTATAAGACTATGGGCCTGATGTATACAACTGCTTTGGAAATAATAATATATACCCCAATATTAAAAGATAATGGTAAGGCAATAAGTACCAAAATCCTGACTGACTTTCAAGACAGTTGCAATATTTTCTGCCCCCCTCCCCTTGCAAACAAGATCCATCTGAGCAAGAAATTGGATATTAGGTCCAGAAGACCACCTGCCTTTCAACCCAGGGCAAAGGTATTTTTTTCAGATGCCATAGATGGTAAGGTGCATTGACAGAAAGCAGTGATGAAGCTCTGTGAAATCTCTAATTCATCGTTTTTCCCCTTCTGTCCTTTGGAGTTCATGGGGGTGAGAATCTTTTAGTCTGAATCTGAGTGTCATCTATAGAACTGAAGGTTCCAAGAATCTTTTTTTTTTTTTAAATTATGCCTTTTCATGATTAATCTCTCTCTTTGGTTATGGAGATCCAGTTCATCTGGGCAATGAAAAAAGAAGCAAGACATAATTAAATGTCATTTCCAATTCTGAAAACATGCCAAGTTCTTCCAGGTCAACCTGAATAAAGTAGCACTCATAAGCAATCACTTATGGAGAAATTCATTGTCTTTTTAAATGTAGATCATGCTTAACTTCATGTGGCCATTAACAATATTTCTTAGGCATTCTTGGAGGCTATAGTGATAACTCACATTTCTCTTAGTTGCAAAACAGATACCAAATAACTTACCCCTGCTATTTAAAAGGGAAAAATAAGTTGCTTATTGCAGTTCTCAATCTTTCCCGTTCTATGGATTCCTTCAAAATTTCTGATCAAAGTATTATCCATTTAACAAATATCTTCAATAACTTAAGAATTTCCCATATCTTTTCTTTAGGATATTGTGTTCTCTTTATTGCAACTTCTTACATTTTCAGTCTCTCTTCCCTTCTCATTTTTTCTTTTAAGAAAAAAAGAGAGGAAAAAATTCGGTGAAATCAATTGTATCCAGATTTTGTAGGTTACGAATAAAACAGAACAGAACAGAATAAAATAATAGAACAGAACAAAATTCTTTATTGGCCAAGTGTGATTGGACAGACAAGGAATTTGCCTCCGGTGAATAAGCTTTCAATGTACATGCAAGTGATAATCATGATCATAAAATACAATGATCATGAATAATAAGATACAACACTCAGGGATAATCATAGGATACGAAATGCAAGCAATCAACACAATTGTAATAGGATACTAATAAAAGCAGTCAACATAAATCATAAGATACAAACAACTGAGTTATAGTCATGATGATGAATTGAAGGGATATGAATCAATTCATATATAAATGAACTGATGGCGGGCATTATAGTTCTGAGTGTAGAAAAGAACAGCTTTGTGGGAAGGCCTATGAAAATTCTTATCAAATTTCCCCCTGGATGCTGGCATTCTGAATTGGGAATGGTTTGGTAAAGTGGAACTGTAATTATCCACGACTCTTTTCTATTTCAGTACTTTGTACACAGCATGGCAGGCATCCAGTTCACTGTATAGATCACTTTCTTTCCTTCCATCATGTCTTTTCCCTTTGAAACATTGCCAGACTTGCTTTTAGAAATTATGGAGGTTGGCATTTTTTTCTAGCAAGATATACATCTGGAATTTTGAGAGCATGCAATGCATTCACTCGCAAATGGCTGCCATGCAAGATTTGCTACTTTGCAAATGGTTCCAATAATGGTCTTGGCTGGCACTAAACACTGATTTAATAGAAAGTGGTTTAACTACCAGGAAGCTTTATGTTATTTTAGTACAGCAGTGGTGGGGCGCAAAGACAGAGATAAGACACAAACACACAAACATCTGTGATAGTGAATGGAAAGAGAGGCAGAGAGAGGGAGGCAGGGGAGACAGAACTGGAACTGGGACCAGGACCAGAACTAGAACTTAGAACTGGAACTGGAACTAGAATATAGAACTGGAACTGGAACTAGAACTTAGAACTGGAACTAGAACATAGCACTAGAACATAGAACTGGAACTAGAATTGGAATTTAGAACTGGAACTGGAACTAGAACTGGGACCAGAACCAGAACTGGAACCAGAACTGGAACCAGGACCAGACCAGAACTGGAACTGAAAACAGAACTAGAATTAGAACTAGAACCAGGATTAAGTGCAGTGCAAGAAAGATTGATGCAAATAATAAAGGATTAGATTCAGAAAAAAACTTATTTCGTGGGATGGGCCAATAATAAAGGAATAGCACGACATCATTACAGTTTACATGTGGCTTCCTTACTTGCACCAAGACACAAGTATGAAAGTCAGGGATTTGCATTGTAAGGTCATTGCGTATCTGTTGTCACTCTGATATTATTTTAATTTGCTGTAGTTTATTTCACATATTTGTGAGCAGATGAGGAAGGCATTTTAGCCGAGATACTAGATTGTGTTGCTAGTCAATACAGAAATATTGAATGAGATATATCAATAATATCAATTATTTATATAAATCTTGTATAACTCGGGGGGCAGTTTGAGGCATCAGACATACCTAAACTTCCTCCCTTCCTATTTTTCCCACAAGAAAAAAACCTGTGAGATGCATTGAACTGTAGGTATTCTTTTCTTCTCTTATCTATTACCCTCCTTTGTCCTATGCAATCTCATCTCCTCCATTTTTTTTTAATTACTAGGGCTGTGGATATATACAGGAACCCAATTCAAATCAATGCTTCAATTCAGGAGATTATCCAAATAAGTTTAGAAAATCGATTCAGTTTGGATATTGGAATCATGGATTGGCTTTATTTGGAACCCTTCCTTGGGGAATCTTAAAGTTGATTCAGAGGCTTTAGCCCATGAGTGAGCAATTAATTTTACCAAGAATGCACATGAAAAACTGAAATTATTGTGGAGGGCTGAACCAATAGGGGCTATAAAGTTCATAGGAATGCAGACACACACATAGGTAAATTGGAAAAAAAAATAGCAATCATCTTCAAAATAAAAGCAATCCACACAGGGATTGCCAAAGGGCTGGATGTAGACCATAAAATGCCCAGGATTGCTTTCGCCCATTTTTTAGTTATCATGTAATATTGGAGTATGGTCCATAGAAAAACTGATTGCATGAACCAAATATTCTTCAAGAGGTATGGAAATTAAGTTGGTTGTTTATTGAATTGCCACGATCGTGCACGTATTGAAATTCTGGTAAGTTCATGTACCCCATAGGCTTAAAAACAAACAAACAATAGAAACATCAAATATGTGAAATCATAATTTTGTCTCTTGGTGATTTTTTTTAATTGCTTCACTTAATTATGTAAAAGCTTAGCCCCTGAATAATCATTCTATAAAATTTTAAGAGGCAAATTAGCTACATGTTCATTCAGGATTTCAATATTTACCTAATGCATTTGATGCAGCCTTTCTTTTTACAATATACTCATTTTCTTTCATTCTACCTTTTCTCATTTTCTTCCCATTCGTTCAAACTTAAGGGAACCACACTAAGGAAAAGAACACAACAAGCCCTCAAATAATCTGAGGTAATCCAATTTAATTTAATAGATTTGTTATGGATGTCTATACCAGAAGACTATGGGCAGCTTATAAAGTCCCATCAAAAAACCTAGTAGACATAATTACTTCCATTAAACCCATGTAAACTGGTGTCTAAAGCAGGTAGAACAAAGGTCTTCAAACATGGCAAGTTTAAGACTTGTGGACTTCAACTCCCAGAATTCCCGAGTTAACATGACTGGAGGAGGAATTCTGGGAGTTGAAGTCCACAAGTCTTAAAGCTGTCTACCCTGAGGTAGAATAATAAACAGTACAAAACACATAATAATGGCCCTACCGATATATAACAATCACAATTAACCCGAAAGTTGAGAAGAGGCAGGTCTTATAGGATCTTTGGAACCTCAGGAGATTGGATGCTGTCTCTGGGGGAGGCTGTTCCAGAACGTTGGGACCATGACAAGAAGGCACACTTCCTTTGTCCAACAAGGGGAACACAGTGTAATTAAAGGGACTTGGAGCACACCCACTCTACCTGAACAAATTCAGGCGGGCATGCTTCATTGAAACCACAACTGTGCAACAGACCATAACTGGAGCATCACTTGAATACCATTGAACTGACAAAATCATCATCAGTCAGTTGCAAAGGGCAGCTTCCCTTGGAACAGTTTACTGTAATACCTTTAACACCATCAAACAACATTTCTCTATCCCAGATCCCTGGAAAGATTTGATAGATGAATAAAAGTGCCAAATCCAGCCTAAGCTTCTGATCTCTCTCTCTCTTTCTCTCTCTGTCTCCCTCCCTCTCCCTTTCCCTCCTTCCCTTTCTTTCTCTCTTTCTCTAATCATCATCATCATCATCATCATCAGCAGCAGCAGCAGCAGCAGCAGCAGCTTGATATATTTGTAATTCCAGGATACATAGGATTACAATGAAAAAGACAGTTTCAGTAGGAAATTGGGAATGATGCAAATATGGCAAACACTCCTTCAGCTTAATTTTGTTTCCAGCTCTGCTATAAGTTTAAGACAAAACTATTTGTTTGGAGTAATCGCCATAAGCAATCAATCAAAACTGCAATTGGATACCATTGTCTTGTCCTGATCTCCAATCTGCTCCTGAATGCAATAAACAGAAATAGCAGTACAGCAACATTTTCCAAGTCATTCAGAAGAAACTGTTTTATTACCTAGGCTAAGGTCCATTTCACAAAGAAATAGCTATATATATAAAATAATGCTTGTAACAGAAAGTTAGATGCCAGCCTCTTTCTACTTTCTTCTATAAACTTTTACTTATCTCATTCTCCTTGGCTCCTTTAATGAACCTAACCACATTTTCAATAAAAAAGGTTTTTTTTTTTATTTAAGCTAAAAGAAAGAAACTTTTTTTTTTAGTTTACCAGTCTGCCTTAGGTTTGGGGAGGATGAGTTTCAACTGCTGAACTAGAAAGTAAAACCTGATTCCAGATATGCCATCTGCTGTCTCTCTTAAAGCAGGCAAATATAAGGAAACAAGGATAGGGACAATTGATGCAATCTGAGATTTTGATTTGGAGGCCTTTACAGGAAAGTCTTGATATGCAAAATGCATCTGCTTCTGATAGGAAAATATTTGGATGACTTGGAATCTCCCGAAGTTTGGAAAGCTGAACAATATGAAACAATAGAGGTAAAACAATGAAAGAAAACCTTTAATCTGCTCAGATCTATATCATGCTTATCCCCACCCACCCCCACACCTTTTTAAAGGAAACATCCCTGATGGAGAATTGCTTATATAAAAAAAGCATACATTCCTGTTGGAAGAGCTGTTTGATCTTAGGCCAGTCATATATGTAGAGTATGTATGTAGAATGAGCCACAGTGGCACAGTGGTTAGAGTCCAGTACTGCAGGCTACTTCTGCTGACTGCCGGTTGCCTGCAGTCTCACGGTTGATTCAGCCTTCCATCCTTCCGAGGTGAGTAAAATGAGGACCCAGATTGTTGGGGGCAATAGACTGACTCTGAAAACCACTTAGAGAGGGCTGTAAAAGTACTGTAAAGCGGTATATAAGTCTAAGTGCTACTGCTATTGCTATCACTTATCACCCAAAATGCCAAGTGCTTGTTGCTTATGGCGATGGACTTAGGTGCCATTAATTTGGAGTTATGTTGGAAAGGAAAGCTGTTGCTCTTATCACTCTCATGTCTGTTTCCTAAGCAGCATCTATTCCCCAAGATCATCCATGCATTCCATCACAGCTTCCAAGGACGTACATATAGACAAACACATACACATAAACAGCCATGGAGATGATCTTTAAAATGGCTGCCAGAAGCCATTAGAAAAACTGGCTGATTCTGCCTTAGCTCCTTGGGATGAAAGAGAAAGAAGAAAACATGCTGGGGGACGTGTAAGTTTCTATTCTCAATAGATTTTTGTTCTTTCTCTGGTTTCTGTGTCTGATTCACCTCATAGGTGAATCAGCAGCATAAAAGAAAAGCAGAAACCCCCTCCCATAGAAGCAACATAGACATATCTATAAAGGAAAATATTTGTAGCTCTGGCTTGAAATGAGAGATTCTTGGCACTCTCTGAGCTTGGCTGTTTTCTTGCAGTTGTTTCATTACCCAAACTAGGTAACATCATCGGTGCTGAACACTGAAGTCTGAATAAGTGCTGAGCACTGATGATGTTACCTAGTTTGGGTAATGAAACATCTGCAACATCTGCAAGAAAACAAGCAAGCTCAGAGAGCACCAAGGGCCCCTCATAGATACACATACGCATGACAACACATACCCTTAGTAGTTCCCTGTCCAAAAGTGCACATACATAACTGTATACAAATGCAACAATGAAGAAGTAAATGCAGGGGTCTTTCACTACTAATAGTGGGATCGGAAGGAATTCCAGATGCCATGTTCTGCAGGCAATCCCAGACTTGTTATTCCTTCCAGTCGAATGGAATTTTGGGAAAACAGTTCAGTCGATAGGCTCAGGTCTTTAGCAATTCAGCATGGATGGTGAAGATGATAGAACTTGCTGAGATGGCTAAATCGACTGCTTTAATTAAAGACAGGACATTGTCTAAATTTCATGATGATTAGAAGCCCCTTATTGACTTTTTGCAGAAAACAAAATTAAAAAAAAGTTTGAAGATTAGAATACAAATAATAGTCTATAGAAAAATGTGGCCAATACTGTACTGTAACCATAGAGTAAGAGTTTAACTTATATTTATGCTTATAATTACTATACAGGAAAATCAGAAATCACTTCTTTATAATCTTTTTCTCTTTTCTTTGATTTCTGCACTTTTTGTTTTTGCTCTTTTCTTCTTTCATTCTTTCCCCCTCTTTCTTCATTCTAAATATTAGTTTTGGGGAATTTTTATTCTGTATCTAAAATTCTAATAAAATTTATTTTTTTAAAAAACAGAAAAGCTTAACGGTGGCAATCTTACTGTAGCAGCTCAACAGCAAAATATGAAAAACACACAGACACACACAGACAAATAAGTTACTTTAGTACAACAGTCACCTAAATAATTAGGAACAGCGACAACAGCAACAATAATCAAAAGACAACCCATGTAAATATTAGGAAGCCCTTATTTTTTCGTGGGTGTATTAAATTTGATGAGAAGAAAGCAGTTTGCTAGATTTGCCAGATCCCATGCCTATTGCTTTTTTTAAAAAAAAAAATATGAATTTGGTTTTGAGTATAATGGAATATTAAGCTAACTGAGCTTACTCTGCTGGGTATTTTTTCCCCAGTGTGGTTTCAAAGCACTGCACTTGAAAATAAAGATTTCTATATTTGATACCTGCTTGTGAAAAAAATGGAACAGTTGACAGAGAAAAGAGCAAATTTTATATCGTGTTTCTAGCTAATGAGGAAAACTAACCATGGGAGAATTATAGGAATTATTTCCTATCTACATTAGGAATGTAAACTGAATGCAATAACTGGAAGAATTTTCCTTAGTTTTCTTCAAAAACAGATGTGAGCTATAATTTCCCCAAATACACACTATCAGTCTGATGCAACAATGCTACAGAGTAGAATAATGCTAGGGCGAAAACAAATATTACAATCCTTGATGCAAAAATAAGAAATCTGTGATTAAATTCCTGGTATCTGTTTACTCATTGACTCAGAATCCTAGAAGGAGATTGTCAGTTTGCAAAGAGAGCTTCTGTTTAAGGATTCGAACTGCCTCATTTTCTATTTTACGTTGCCTAATTCTGGTGATGGACACCACACCATACCCTATGCTGTCACTCAGCTCTAGTTTGGGTTGAAGAAACTCCCTGTTGGTATGAAGGATGAAGTATTTTTTATTTTTGGCTGGAATTGTATGAAAGTTGCCTCAATTTTCACTTTGCAACTCCATTTTAAAAATCTACTGGGACAAACCTTAATGTGGAATGTTCTCTGAATATTCCCTGGATTCCCTGATTCACATCATTTTTTTTTAAATTCATCAGTTGTTCTCTGGAAACAAGGTGGTTAACTTTGGCACTCGACCTTTCACTGTGGTATTTGATACTTTTTACTGAACTGTTGTATAACATATGAAGAATAATGCCTTTGCCTCTTCTTTGGTCCTCCAATTGAATAATTGCAGATACCCTGAGGTACACTAATTTTAATCCATTTCCCTTGATGGTTTTCTTTTTAATGGATTTCATGCAATTTAATTTATCCTCTTTTTATAAAAAAAAAATCTAGTTGCATTTATTTTTATTTATTTTGTGCTTATTACAGTGAACTGCCTTGGGCGACAGGGTTGTGTGGCTGGAGCATAATTTTTTTTTTCTAAAAAAAAGGAGAAACATAAACAAATGACAGTCTCATTGAATGGCAGGGGCCTTTTACGGTAATATCATCGTCTTCTGCATTAAGAGCTGAGCAACCATGGAAACTGACACAGTTGCTCATTTCAAACAGATTGTCCAATGTCTGCTCTTCCATCACAACAAGAGGAGAGGCTCAGACATATTCATTTCACATGGGAAGTGCACTTGTGTCCTCCTTCTGTTCATATAATGGAATAGTTAAGGGAAGAAGAGGAAAGCAATCTGTAAGCGGTGACATTCCCAGTTAAAAGTCTTTTCATGTCAACATGAACTTCCTGGTTGAATATAAGCAAAACTTTTCTTTTCTCTCTCTTTAATTAGAGAATGTTTATCACTCTTCACTCCTGGCCCCAAATACCACAGAAGAAACAATAATATTGGGTTCTTAGGAAGTATTTTCATCAGAATTTGTTCGTTACTGGTTCCTTGTCTCGCCTGATGTGATTATTTTGAAGCAATTTTTAATGAAATAATATTAAATTGATGTTGGGTTTTTTGTTTTTTTTTACAAATCAAGGTTCTGCCCGTGAATATCATCCTTATTTATAAGAATAACTACAAATCCCACTTCAACCATTCTTCAGTATAAAAATACTGACAATGTGCTGTCCAAAAGGTGATTCTCCAAAAGTCAACTGGACTTTCTTGTTTTTTTTCCCCCCTTGAAAACGTTTTGCTTCTCATCTGAGAATTTTCTTCATTTCTTCACTGAAGAAAAGCACCTTTGGGACAACTATGACCTGGATGATTGAGAATCTCCATAGACATACTGTCCAGAATCTTTAAAGAAGTGCTTACCTGCCCCCCAAAAAGGACAACATTGATAAAATATATCTAGATAAGGACAGTAATAGAGAATAATCAAAATAGTCAAATTGGCTGGATCTTTTAAAAAATTACACCCAGTATGGAAGACATCATCTGACTTAGGAAACCTTTTCATAGCAATTGTAAGCATACTTTCAGAATTCCAAAGGGCCAACCGAGTCTAGAACCATACTCCTACTGAATTTAATGAATCATTAAAACTGCAAGGACATTAAAACTCCAAGTGTCTTCTGTGAATCTATTTTGTAAAGTAACAACGAAATGATGGCACATAACAAATAGAAATTAATATTTACACAAAGTAAGAGATGAGAAGTTGGAGAAACTGCTGAGGTTGCTAGATTTTATATGAAAACTAAGAGGGGATTATGTTCTACCTAAGAAAGTTCACAAGAAGCAATTTCTTAAAATTAACAGATAGAAATTAAAATGCAAGATCATTACAATGATTAGTAATTATATTATAATATGGATCCAGAAGTAATTCATTCTTACGCTGCAAGATCAATCAAGATTATAGAAAATTTCACTTTCTGTGCAACCTTGAGAACAAATCCAATCATTTAATTATAATTTATTTAGTAAACAATTTTGAGCAAATACATTATCTATCCACTCAGAACCAGCCTGCTTTTCATGAAACCTTATCCTTATCAGAAATCATTTTACCCAAACAGAACTTGGGACCTTTTGTTCCATTGAAACAGAGGTGATAGGAAAAAAATTGTGATTGTTGTTGTAATTACTCCTTTGTAACCATTTTCATTACATGGAAAAGACTGATCAGACTCCATGGAATCTGATTAGGACCACTTTAAGAATGTAAAAAGAATCAAGCCAGAATAGTTTTCCAGCAATTACATTATGCATCCATTATCCAGTAAGTAAATATTCAGTTTTAATCTTCAGCTGTGGTCCACTTAGCAAAAGATATGTGAACCTATGATACATTTTCATTTCCAGATCTGCTTGGGAATTCTCTGAATTTGGTTCTACATCACCTCTTTTGACTATACCTCTTAGCGCTGGCTACATTTAGTATTAGAACCACCGAAGCATTGCTTTTCAATAAAAAGCTAGTGGTGAAATTAAAATAAGGGTTCCACTAAGCCCTTTATATAACGCCATATTAACCATGAACCTCTTTCCCAAGGCCAGATACCTTATTATCTCTCTGAGACATAGCCAGGAGTTCTCTGTTCCCATCAGTGGTGGCATTCTACTGGTTCAGCCTGGTTCTGGCATACTGGTAGCGCCGAAGATTGGCAGAGACAAAACTGGTTCTCTCTGAGGAGTTGCTGGAGCTGCTGTTGGGCCCACCTGCCCACCCAGGCTCCCGTACTGACCTTTATTCCCTGCTTTTGAAGCACAGCTGCTTTACGCATGCAGGATTGCAGGAGGTGAGTCAGAAAGCCTCTGCACCTGTGCAAAATGTGTGTTTGGTGCCAGAGTGAGCACAAAGTGTGTGCAAATGCACAAAGTGTGCCCACCAAGCCACACCTACAGAACCGGTGGTAAACAATTTTGAAACACACCACTGGTTCCCATGTATTGAGGTACTCGTAGGCGCAAGGGAATATTTTCACAAAAGTCTGACACACAAACAGCAGATATGTGTTTTGGTGCACCACTAAATGAGAACCACTATTTCTGATGCACAAATAGCCATTGATTCAAATCCAGGATTTCAACTCACCAACTGGGGAGGCTTTTTGTCAAACAAGCTATATCCACCTATAGCCAGTGCACATTATCTGAAAGTCCACTTAAATACAAATGCTTTATTGGTTATTTTAAACAGAGTTTCACATAATTCTAGGAGCAGGAAGTAACATTCACATATGTCTATGGAAGTTCTCAGTCATCCAGGTCATGGTTGTCCCAAAGCTGCTTTTTTCAAAAGGCAACTGGACTTTTTGGTTTTTCTTTGAAGATGTAGATGCTTCTCCTTATGCAAGAAATTTCTTCAGTTCTGGACAAACTGGACAAAGTCCAGTTGCCTTTTGAAAAAAGCAGCTTTGAGTAACATTCTCGTACATGTTCATTCATAGGAGAAGCATCTACATGCTATTTTTCACTTAGCTTGGAATTGGGGAAAAAGAAAATGTTTATCAGATAAGAGGTAGATTAATTTATTAGGAAACTATCAAGTTGGGAGGCTAAGAGGATTAGGGGAAACCTAGCTGCTTGTGGGAATAGGAATAAAATTGGACGAATTAAAGAGGAAATGGAGAAGGAAAAAGTCATTATCCTAGGCAAGACTTATAAATTTCTAGATCTATAAAAATCAGAAGTGTAGGTTAATTCAGACATGTTACTACTTCAAAATAATGAGTTATTAAAGTTCTTAAACATGTTTTAAAAAGATCAGCTGAGAATTTCAACTATGCTGAACATCAAACAGATGAGGATTTATAAAATGACCAATGCAACAAAAATCGGATGCAAAAAGATTATAAAACATATTACAAGAATAATTCACAAAATTGTAGGTATAGTTGATTGAGCCTACTCATAATGCATGATGTTCTCCTTTTGAGTTACTATGTTAGTAAAATCTAATGCAGATATTAGATTTTGTGCAAGCCTGTAGAGAGTTAGTCAATTGGTCAGGTTCAACAATCAACTCTTACCAAGGATAGACAATCTGCTAGATAAACTAGATTGAACCATTGTATTTATCCATGTTTACCCATCCTAGATTTGATGCAAAGATATTTGCAAATTCCTCTTTAAGGAAGGAAGAGTTCAAAGGCTCCTTCAGTTTATCAAATGCTTTCCAGTTTAAATTGACCCCTGGAAACTTTTCAGAGGATATAACTGGTTGTAGAGAGCAGAGTGGTGTGGTGGCCTAGTGGTGAAGATGCTCGCTTCCCAGAAGGTTGAGAGTTCAATTCTAGATAATGGCAGATGTTTCCCTCCTAGTGTGCAAAGATTTTTTTTTTCCTGCAAACTCCATGTAGACATTAGGAAGGACATCTAGCTAGTAAACTGACTTTACACTGAATTGAGGAATTATGGGCTCACAAAAAGGAAGTTTTTTAACTGGTTATAGAAGGCAGTATGAAGTGCTATAATAGTCTCTAGTGCTATTCGAGAGGAACACTTAAAGTATCTACACAAGGTAGTAGCAATCTTGAAGGACATAGTCTGAGTATAAATCCAGTGAAATGCCACTCAGCATTTCAAGAATTCAAGTCTTTGAAAGTTGAAAGGGATAAAGTGGTGGTGATTCAAAGTTTAGCTCTCCAAGTACAAAGAAAGAAGTGATATCATTCTTAGGGTTGGTAGAAGTATAGCATGGTAACTTTGTTTAGAACAGTTTTTCAATCAGAGTGCAACTTCTTAGATGCAGTGAAAAAGTCTGAGCCAAATAGAATAAGATAAACAAGGCAGTCTCCGGAGGCATTTGAGAAATAAAAGAAATGGGGGGGAGGAAAGCTATTTGCAACAGCCAATCCTGAGGAGACCCGATTTTAGTCAACACGTTATCTTCCCAGATGGATGCCTCTGATGTAAGTCTAGAGGCAATGTTGCTACAGAAGTCTAGTGATAGAAACTATCCCCAAAAGCTTAAGTATTATACAGAAGAAGGCTGGTTCTCCAAAATGAGCAGTAGAGTGTATATATTGGGAAGAAAATTTACAGTAATTTTTTTTGTTAACCATATGAACCATAACTGTTAATGTGATTGGAAAGAATGAAACGTACCAACTGTCATCTCTTCCAATTATATCACTCACTGCAAATTACATAAGGTTGCAATTGTACACAAGCTAGGATAGCAACACTTTTTTTTTTTATCAAGACCTGGTAAAGATTCTGCAATAGTCACCACAGATGGGTAGACATATGAGATAAAGAAGTACAGTCTTTTAAAGAAGAAGGAAATGCTTTGTTTAGTTTTTAAGGGAAAGGTATATGGGAGAAAGCTATTCATGGGTATAGCGCAGGGGGCTCCAACCTTGGCAACTCTTAAGACTTGAGGACTTCAGCTCCCAGAATTCCCCAGCTAGCATGACTGACTGGGGAATTCTGGGAATTGATGTCCATAGGTCTTAAAAGTTAATAAAGCTGGTATAGCTGCTCTAGAATAACTACTCTACGTTCTCTGCCTACTTAGCTGCTAATTGATCAATTGAATTCAGATAGAAGAAAGAGTGGGTTGAATTCCTAGCTACTGAGAGGCTGGTAACACAAGAGGGTAAAATGTATTGGAGAAAGGGACAGTGTATTTGAGCCTAAAAGATGAAACAGGTTATCTAAAGAAGATCTAAAGTAATTTAGAAATAGAACAATATTGGACAGCCAGGAAAAAACTGAATTATTGTTGACCTTAACAAAAAAAAGAGGAAGAAGTAGAATCAATTGAGAGTTGAGTTACCTGCAAGCAATAATAGTCAACAATCTGAGATAAAAGATGAAATTTACTTCAAAGTGACTCACCATTTCGAATCTCCAAGAGAGGGAAAAAACAGAACTCCTACAGTGTGAGTGATAAGCTAACAAAACACTGTGAAAATGGAAGAATGTTAGAAAGGAAGAGGGAGGGATAGTTTTATGACACTTAAAGGAGGAGAGCCAGAAATAAAAGCAAAGATTGTATGTTACTTGAACTCGGTGCATAAAGCTACCTCTCTAAGAACACAGAAAACTCTGGAAATAAATTAATAGGCTTAGAGGAAGCTACCCAGGGTTTATGTGGTCAGAAAAAGAATAGGATTAAGACTTTACATTCATAAAACTTCAACATTACCCATGAACAAATAATAGAATCTATACCTCTTTGTCTACCATGCCTGGGAATCATCCTAAATGAATCAGCCACACTGCTGAAGTTTGAAGCATTGCATTTGTAATGATCAAACTCTTATGCCTGATTCTAAATATATCCCTACATTTTTTTTCATTTTCAAAAAGACTGGCCTCACTTTTTCATATTGAAAACATTACTTGCCATGGAAAGATACATACTTGGCATTACAAGACAGGATGGAGAGACCTGCACACTGATTAGAGAACAAAACAAAGTATTCCAGATCATCAAGAGAGGGAAAAAAATTAAATGGAAATGGCCAGAAAGCAAGAAGAACTGATAGCAGGTTGACCAAGACAGTTGTAGAATGGATCCCACTCAATGGTGGGATTCAAATTTTCTTACTACTGGTCTGTGAGCATGGCTTGGTGGGCATGTTTGGTGAGCGTGGCAAGGGAAGGATACTGTAAAATCTCCATTCCATCCCCACTCCAGGGAGAAGGTTACTGCAAAATCCCCATTCCCTCCCCACCCTACTAATCTGCTTTCCAGCTCCGTTCTCCTGTGCAGGGCAACAAAAGAAGACACAGCCATTCAGCTGGGACTCAGGAGGCAGAGAATAGATGGGGGCAGGGCCAGTCAGAGGTGGTGTTTGCCGATTCTCCGAACTACTCAGAATTTCCACCAGTGGTTCTCCAGAACTGGTCAGAACTTGCTGAATACCATCTCTGATCCCACTTGATAAAAAGCATCCATGAAAGAGACCAAAGCATGATGGATCAACAACATCAGCAAGTATGGTGGGCCCAATTGACAAAAGAAAGCTCAGGACCATATTGGTTGGAAACCCATGGAAGAGGCCTTCATCCTGAAGTTGATAGACACTAGCTAAAACAATGATATTCAGAATCATCAAGATAAAGTTTCTTTATTCTTTATTTCAAAGAATGCCGAGCAATATAATCTGTGAATATAATCAATTAGCTGAATGAAAAAGCTGAAATGAAGCTTTATATCATCAGTATATCAAGATTGTTTTATATATTGATATGTGGCATATTGAAGGAAAGTTGCAATTTAATAATGAATAAAAATGATGTTAGAAGTAAAGACTATTTTTTACTATTTTACTTGGCACTCCCTGAAATAATAACAAAATAAATAAATATAATAAATATAATAAATATTATTAAATATAATATATGATCCCAACTAATTACTTGATGAATTGCATGAGAATTCACAAATTTTTTTAATCAAAATGTTTAATCAAAAACGGTTGTACTGGTATGACGCTCATTTTGAGTTTCCTCAGCATCTATATCAGATGAAATGGATCCCATTTACCTCATGATGTTCCTGTGTATCTGACTATTTTGTCTGCTGTAAATATAAACATTAAATATATTTATTTATATAAAACTACAAGTTTGTGGAAGCGTCTCCCACTTCATTTGGACAGTTGCTGCAATATTCTCTGACAGTAAGAGAGGGATTTATCTTGTATCACTCCCAAACTATGAAATAAATGTCATTTAATCTGCTTGACTTCTCAATTCTCGAAAGAAGTTAAGATTTTCCTTTTTAGTCCGATTGAGATCTGCTGGATTTTAAAGATTATATTATTTATTTAAGACAGTTGCCTTCTGGGTAGAAATATTTGGATAAATTAAAATAAAAACAATGAATAGCCTTATGATACATTTTCAGAGAACCCTGTCGTTTTCACACTTTTACCCTGAAACTTTCTATATCAGTAATTTTTTTTAAATGTACAGGATAGGTATAATATAGCTTTTAGTGCAAATTTAAAAAGTTAATCTTCCTAGCCAGGAGCAATAAACATGGCACACTCCATTCACTACTTTTGTTTATAATGTCCTGGAATTGTTTTTCTTTTTTAAAGAAGCGTGTCATTTTGAGGGCAAATATATTCCAGACAGATTTTTTTTTAAGATTCACAATGACAAACACAGTGAAAAAAAAAAGAAAAAAAGAAAACCCTCTCAAGCGCATGAGTTAAAACTACTGATAGAAACTCAACACTTCATTTATTTAAACAAACTTGGGGACCTAGGAAGTGTATAATGTCAGATGGTGAGCTTTACCCTTTGGGGAAACTGCCTTTGAAATGCCATCTGTTTGGCTCACAAGATTTTTGAAGGCACGAAGTCATCAAGGTCAAACATGGGCATTTCTACTCAGATCACAAGTGGGATTGTTAAAAAAGAAAGCGATATTAAAAGTTATATTTCTTTTAATAATGGTTCTTAAAACTTCACCCTATGCCATATGAGACTCATTTGATTTAAGTGGCTAGGGGCATTACCTGTGGATAGGCCTGCAGTCAGTTAACTTGATTAAAATATTTGATGCATGCTGGGTCAAAAGCATACCTGAGAAATGTTATAATAATGTCCTTGACAATTATGTTCCCTTTTTTATTTATAACTTGGCAACTTTAAGACTTGTGGACTTCAACTCCCAGAATTCCTCAGCCAGTTATGCTATGCTATGCTGGTGAGGAATTCTGGGAGTTGAAGTCCACAAGTCTTAAAGTTGCCAAGTTTGGGGACCTCTGATTTATACAGATGTGAACCATTTTGCACATGGTGACATGCTAAGAAATGAAACAGGTTTGGGTAAGAAAGTCACATGCATTTCATGTAGAGTTAAAGGTAATGGTAAAGGTTTCCCCTGTCCAGTCATATCAATGGTGCTCATCTGAAAGAGACAGCATTGTCCAGGGACATTTCTATGGTCATGCGGCCCATAGGATTATATGCTGAGGAGATGGAATGCTGTTACCTTCCCACCGAACTGGTACCTATTTATCTACTCGCATTTGCATGCTTTCAAACTGCTAGGTGGGCAGGAGCTGGAGCAAGTAACAGGAGCTCAACCCATCGTGCAGCACTAGGGTCTCAAACCTGGGCTGTCAGCTTTCCAGTTGCCATTTCTCTTCCATTAGAAGCATCAGAGTGACTTAATGTTTCGAGGCAAGCCACAATGTTGAGGCAGATCTCATCTGATCCATGCAACCTGAAGTTCATATATACCGACACACTGACCAGAGTCACAGGTTTTATTTTGTGTGCTATATATTGAGTTCTAGTTTTGGTTTAAACTCATAGTAACATACCAAATTGCAACATGACTTTAAATAATTCCTAGTTCTAAACTTAAAGTTTGAAACATATTTAATTTATTTTTTTTCTTAAATTGTTACTGGATTTTAACTAAATTATTTTTTTCTCCTTCGTTTTTTAATGGAATTAAATTCCACTTTGGGATTGGTTTCAAATATAGAAATTTGGGATATACATTTGGTAAATAAATAGTTAAAAGGATGTAGTCAGAGGCTTACAGGATTGTGTAAACTAGTCACTTGTTTTGTAATCCATGATAAAACAATTATGGCTAAATGTAAAGCTTGTACCTAACCATTAGGTGCCTTCAGACCCTTGATGGGTAAATTGAAACCATTTCCAACTATGTCATCTGCGTTTAGATGCAGATTTTTATACATCCTTCCTCCCCACCCTAACTAGCCCAGTTTCATTTGAGTTTCTGATTACCAGGGATATGGATATCTTGCAAAACCCAATTCAAATAATTGATTCAGTTCAGGAAATCGATCCCATCCAACAATTGAAATCAGTTGAGAAAATTGACTCAAGTTAGACCTTTGAATGACCAATTTAGATTGGATCAATTTTGATTTCCAAACTGACTTGGAAGAAACTGTGTATGTGCAGATTCATCCAACATGTCCAATTTGATGATCTGAATCCATTTTTTAATTCAATTAAGAAAACTGATTTAACTTGGAGACTGAATCAAATTGTCTTTGAATCAAATCTCCAAGCTGTGAATTTACAAATTAATGCAGGCAATTGTGTTCCCTATTATACCTTATGGATGTGAAAGTTGGACTTTCAAGAAGCAGAGCAGAAAAAAGTATTGAAAGTTTTCAACTTCGGTATTGGAAGAGACTTCTGATAATTCCAAGAATAGCTAAGAAAACAAACACATGATTCATAGAACAAATAATTTCATAATTCTTATTTGAGATCCAAATGCCCAGGCTCAAATTATGTTATTTTGGATAATTTCACATTCACACGTGAAAACTTAGTTCTCTTGAGAAATCAATAATGTTGGGAAAGCTAAAAGGAAAGAGAAGATAGGGATGACTAATAATAAGATGGATGGGCTAAACTCTAGTTAACGTGTATGCCATTACACTGAAAGCCAAATTTGAAGATAGATAATGACACTGACTTGAGATCACTTTGTCAATCAATTGGATAAAAACTGAGGGAAAACTAAAAATTATGTTTTTTAGTCTTGCAATATCACTTAAATGATTAAATAAAAGTCACAAAAAAGTTCATGGTACAGTTTATTATTGTGAGAACTACGTTTTACGTGTTTTTCCCCCTCCTTCCTCTCTGGTGAGGTTGAAATGATAAAATTATGATTAACCACAGTTTATTCTCTAATTTGTGACACATTTAATTGTGGGTTTTGAAATAAGCCTTCTTTTTAAACCAAGCTCTTTGGCTGACTTATTTTAGTAATCCAGGTTTAATGTCATTTTTCCCCCCTGAATTTGGGTGTAGTATAAGTCTGAAATACAGATTTTCCCCTTCCCTCCCTCCATCCCTCCCTTCTTTCCTTCCTTCCTTCTGGAGTTGTAAGAAGACCTTCAATCTCTCATACATATGGAATTGCAGGGGTCTGAGAAATGTTAACATGACAATAATCAAAATCAAGGCATCTATGATCATTTTATTTCCTGCCTACCTGGAAATATACCAGCAGAGATAGAATTCTCAGAAACACCTGGTAACTCGTTCATGATGATACCTTCTAGGTGTTCTTCCAATCTATTTATGTCTTCAATTTGCAAGAGCTTTCAGTACAAGTAGAGTGAAAAATCATCTGGGGCAATCTGGATTTTGAAAATAATTATCTTTTAGGGGTTCCCCTCCCCATGAAAACAGAAATGGACAGTCCCAAAGTTAGCTCTTCATCTGCTGATAAGATGAATGTACTGATTAACACCTTTTTTCAAGTTGGACTGGAGGTGAAAGCAATCTCATTTGGCAAAACCTCATCCCATTCGCTGACATCTTCATTAACCTCACTGATAAGGAAACCATTTCACAATATTTTTTTTGTACAAGGCTGGAGATGGTATCTTCATACTTTCACCTAACAATGCTAATTCTCTGCGTGAAACATGCAGGTTGAATTGCCTTGATAATTTCATAGAGCTCTATACCTTTTTGTGTTTCTCTCTTTAGTTTAAAAGGTTGACACAGAAAAAACCCAATTATTTTAAGCTCACTGCAGAAGGCTGGTTATCGGAGGGACATTTCATTTTTTTCAGCAAAACAAAATGCACAAGGATAAATATCCAGAAACTTAGCCAAAAGTGATCATCAGATCATATTGGTTAGACTCATATATCACACAAACCTATGGTTTGTTTTAATGATGATTTGTGGAATGAGGCACAGTGTCTTGCTTTGCAAAATATATAAAGCTGTAAACCATGCTTTACAATCTACAATGACTATTCTTCCTAATACTTATCTGGGAAGCCAAGCAAGTGGCTTTTTTATATATATAAAGCAGCAGCTAAGAAATGAGATAATTAAGAAGCATAGTTTTATCTTTGAATTCTCCTGAAAAGCATCAGATAGATTGGTTTTAAAAACCTAGGGAACCACTGTTACCCAGAATTAGCTGTATGGAAAAGCTGGGGTAAGTATGTGCTGACTTCAGCACCACATTCTAATTTTCATTATGGCATGGGTGCTTTGAAACATTCAGTCTACAGTTTGAATCTTTCTTAGTACCATCTTAATTAGGTTGATCTTGGTGATTGAGGTAAAGTAATCTTACCGGCTTGGTCAAAATGCACAGAATGCTCACCTCACCAACATATAGAATGATTGTGAGATCCACTGAAAAGAAGTTGGTTAAATGGAAGACATAGTTTAGCGTATAGTTAACAGAATACGAAGGCAAGAGATGTCCTTTTCTGGAGAAAATCTATTTTAACTCCCAGTAATAGTCTTTTATACATTGTGAATACGAGAATATAACTATTTTCATTTTTCTTCAGTGGATGTCTGGATATTGTAAACATGAAATATTGGGTACACTAAGTAGAGTTGCTTATATTTTCAGGTCATCTTAGCCACTAGACCAGGGGTGCCAAACTTGCAGCCCACGGACCAGATGCGTCACATGCTGGCCACGCCCACCCGTTTTAGTGAACAGGAAAAAAGTCATGATATGTCACATGACGCCGTGAGTTTGACACATCCTGCATTAGACCAAACCAACTCTCTCATTGGCATCAAATGAGAGAGATGGTTTGGTCTAGTGGCTAAGGCACCAGACTAGAAACTAGGAGATTGTGAGTTATAGTTCCACCTCAAACATGAAATCTGGGTGAGTAACCCGTCACCACTAATGGATCAACACTTGGTTGATCCAAAAACAAATGTTAGGTATAACATTGATACCAAATATGGTTTGGGTGAATAAATATATAAAACTTAGATATCATGGTTTAAGTGCTTATCACTTTAAGCACAATGCAGCAGGCAATTAGCCGATTAAGGGTGCGGTTAGAAGTTACAATATAAGGAAGCATTAGAAGCTGGAAAGCTTACTGTGACACTGTCTGTAGCTGACTGTTACTGTGTGCTACTGCGACTAACTGTGATTACTGACTGTGAGTGCCTGTGACTGAACTGTTATTGTTTGCTACTGTTTGCTGAATATCCAGCGTTTGTTTCTCTGGAGAGTGAAACCGGAGGAGGAGAAGATATCTTTATCGGCTGATAAAGGTATTGCAAGGACTCTTAACTTGGACGATACTAGTGAGTCTTAATGGATGGAAATACTGTGAATGACTTAATGGACTGAATGACAATGCTTAAACTCTAACTGGATTAAAAACTATTTAAACTACAAACAGTGTTTGTGTTCAGTGTGTGTATACTCTGGGGCCCTTCCACTCTCGTTTGGCTGCCTGGCTTGACTACTGCTGCAATACTCTGCTAGGGGTTAATTCCTCAAACCCTAACATTGGTTATGGGCCCAGCAGCATAGTCTAACTAACCAGGATATAGCAGAGAGAGTTGGTGTGAGTTGCACATTACTGTAAAAACAAACTGTTTTAATTAGTTTAAAATAGTTAAAATATCTGAAGAGTAATGGCACAAGTAAATTTGTCACAACTGTCCATGATATCCAGGCTGGATGGAACAAACTATGTTTCATGGTCAATGAAATGTAGTTTACTTCTACGCAGAGAAGGTTTGTGGGACATTATAGCAAACCCACCAGATGTGAGTAGCTGGGATCCTGCTAATGATGATGATAAAGAAAAGTTACAAGACTTTAAACTGAAGAATGAGCAGGCTTTATGCATCATAGGACTGACTCTCTGTGATCAGCAGCTTGTCCATATTCGTGGAGAAGAAAATGCTGCAAACTGCTGGGAGAACCTCAGGAAGATTTATGTTCGGGACAGTGTGGGAGCACATATAAATCTTACACGGAAGCTTTTTCGAACGCATCTTCAGAGGAATGGAGATATGTTAGTTCATTTAAACTGTATGAAGAGCATTTTTCAAGATTTGCAAGAAAAAGAGCTTATATTTAATGAACTGCAACAAGTTTACATAATATTATCTTCATTAGATCAAAGCTATGATGACTATGTGACTTCGTTAGAAGTATTGCCAAAAGAAAGCCTCTCATTAACCGAGATTACAGGCAGGCTACTAGAAGAAGCCAGAAGAAGGCGTGAGCGTGACGAGCTGAGAGAAGATAAGAAAGAAGAGAAATTATCTTCAAAGTTTGAAAGAAACCAGAATAGCAAAGTAAAGCACCTGGAAGAAGAGAATTTATCTTCAACGGCATACACAATTAAAAAGTGTTTTAATTGTGGAGGCAGAGGACATTTGGCAAGATTCTGCAAAAAG
The DNA here is from genome assembly GCF_049901735.1 of Notechis scutatus. Classification (NCBI taxonomy): domain Eukaryota; kingdom Metazoa; phylum Chordata; class Lepidosauria; order Squamata; family Elapidae; genus Notechis; species Notechis scutatus. The sequence goes on along the minus strand of NC_142010.1, from coordinate 187,767,702 downwards.
AGAAAAAACCAGAATGTAAAAAAAGCCAAAGAAAGAATTTGAACTAGCCACGTTAAGCAACTCTGATGTGAAGAATAATTTATGGGTGGTTGACAGTGGCGCATCCCACTGCATCACAAGAGATAAGACAAAATTTATAAAAATGTCTACAAGTTCTCAACATATATCACTTGCAAATGGCTGGAACCTGAAAGCAAAAGGTCAAGGTTTTGCACGTTGTCCGTACATAAACCAGGATATAAAAATGTTGTATGTACCGCAACTAAAGTTTAATTTGCTTTCAGTAAGGGTATTAGATAAATTAGGTTATGTAATTACTTTTAAGGATAATAATTGCATAATTGAAAAAGATAATAAAAAGGTAACTGCAGCTTTAAATGGAACATTATATGTCTTAGATAATAGTAAGAAAGGGGAGGCTCAAACTGTATTTAATAATATAAAGCCTCATAATGAATGTATCCATTTATTGCATAGGCGTTTGGGGCATGTAAATTTTAAAATGCTAAAACGTACAGTTGAGTTATCTGAAGGAATAAGGTTAAAACCTTGTGATAAATATTTGCGTTGTAATGTTTGCTGTGAAGATAAGAGCAAGGTATTGCCTGCAAATAGGCTAAATGGTTTCAAAACAAAAGAACCTTTAGAAGTAGTATTTGCAGACATAATAGGTCCAAAGAAACCCAGTATGGGGGGTGCTAGATATATACTGAGCATTATGGACCATTATTCTAGATATGGGTTTTGCTATTTAATGGAAAGCAAAACTGAAACATATCAAAAATTTTTCAATTGGCTTAGGTTTGCTGAAAGAAAGTCTAAATGTCAACTGATAACCCTGGTGACAGATAATGGCACGGAATTTATTAATAACAAATTCCAGAACAGACTTAAGGTAGCTGGAATAGAGCATAAGAAGTCTCTCCATACAGGCCAGAACATAACGCTTTTATTGAAAGAAGAGGCCAAACACTACAGGCAATGGTTAGAACAATGTTAAATGATTCTGGGTTACCTGATTCTTTGTGGGGAGGCTACAATGTGTGCTAATAACATATTGAACAACGTTGTTAATACAACAACAGGTGAAATTCCATTCACCAGGTGGCATGGCAGGAAACCTGATCTAAGTTACATGCACACATTTGGTGCACCAGCATGGGTGCATATTCCTGCACAACTCAGAAAAAAAGGGCAACATAGAGCTAAAAGATTTTTCTTCGTTGGTTATCAGGCAAACCATAGGGCATATAGATTTTGGGAGAAAGGCACATCTAAAGTGTTATGTAGTGCTAGTGCCCAATTTCTAGAACATGAAGGATGGGAGAAATTAGAACAGGATGCCAATAAAGATGTAATTATTGAATCCTATAGAAATCCCATTAGTTATCCCTGTAACTTTAAAAATAAGGTAAAAAGACAAATACAGGATGAAATAGTGCCTAAAAAGGAAGAAACAGATTCAATAGCTGAACAGGATGAGGAAGATGAACAGGTAGTAGTTCAACAAAGTCCTCCTGTAAGCCCTGTAATTCCCAGAAGAACTACACGTGTATCTAGACCGCCTGATAGGTACCTGACTAACACAGTGTGCCAGATTAATGAAGTTCCTAATTCTGTAGAAGAAATTAAAAAGTATCCTACTAAGGAAAAAGAAAGTTGGTATGCAGCAATGAATAAGGAACTGAATTCATTAAGAGATATGAAAGTGTATGAGAATGCCAAATTACCTGTAGGTAAGAAATCCATTGGCTGCAAATGGATATTTAAGGTAAAAATAGATAAGGATGGTAATTTAATCCATAAGGCAAGGTTAGTAGCCCAAGGTTTTAGGCAGAATGCTAATGACTATGATGAGGTGTTTGCACCTAGTCTTAAGGCAGCAACCTTGAGGGCAGTTTTAGTGTGGGCAGCTAGTAAAAACTATATAGTTAACCATTTAGATGTGGAAACTGCTTACTTGCACGCCCCATTAAAACATACTATTTATATGAAAAAACCTGTTGGTATTAAAAGTGAAAATAAGGATAATAATGATTGTTGGTTGTTAAAGAAAAGTCTCTATGGTCTAAAACAATCAGGCTATGAATGGAACCAGTATATTGTAAAGGAACTAGACAATATAGGATTTAAAGCTGGTTTAGCCGATCCATGTTTGTTTAAGAGGGAGACAAATGGGAAAGTATCATTATTATTACTATTCACAGATGATATTGCTTTGATAACTGAAACTAATGATGAAGCAAATAAAATAATAGCATCATTAGGAAAGAGAATAAAGATCAAGCAATTAGGGGAGATAAAGAAGTATCTCGGTTTGAATATAAAGAAAACACGGAAAGGTTTTAAGATATCTCAGGAAGATAAGATAAGCAAATTGCTAAAAGATTACAAGATGGAGCTTTGTAAGCCAGCTAAGACTCCAATGAGTCAGGAGTTTAGCAACACTGATGAACAAAGCCCGGAGTTTGATAAGGTGATTTATCAATCTTTAATTGGTAGTTTGAGTTATATTAGTAATTGGTCTAGACCAGATATTTCGTACTGTGTGAATCAGTTGGCTAGATTCAATTCTGCACCATGTGAAAGACACTGGAATGCAGCTAAGAGGATATTAAGATATCTTAAAAAGACAATGAATTATTCATTGTATTTAGAACCAAAGGGTGATTTAATCCTGAGTGCTTATGCAGATGCTAGTTTTGCATCAGAAAGAGATACTAGAAAGTCGACTTCAGGAACAGCCATAATGCTGGGTAAGACATTAATAGGCTGGAAGTCAATAAGACAACAGCATATAAGTTTGTCTACTATGGAGGCAGAATTCTCCTGTTTATCATTGTTATGTACAGAGTTAATAATGTATAAACAAATGTTAATTGATATAGGTATAACTGTAGATTATCCTATAATTATACATGAAGATAATCAGGCAGCAATTCAAATGGCCACAAATATTGGAGTAAAAACAAGGAGCAAGCATACAGATCTAAGATACCTAAACGTGAGACAATCTGTAAAAAGTAAGATGATTCAGCTAGAGTACTGTATGTCGGAGGACAATTTAGCTGATAATTTTACTAAAGCCCAAGGTGCCAGTAAGCACCAGGAGAGTTGTGAAAAATATGGGATAAGATTGTAAAGGTATTATATATTTATTTCACCCAAAAGGGGAGTATGTTAGGTATAACATTGATACCAAATATGGTTTGGGTGAATAAATATATAAAACTTAGATATCATGGTTTAAGTGCTTATCACTTTAAGCACAATGCAGCAGGCAATTAGCCGATTAAGGGTGCGGTTAGAAGTTACAATATAAGGAAGCATTAGAAGCTGGAAAGCTTACTGTGACACTGTCTGTAGCTGACTGTTACTGTGTGCTACTGCGACTAACTGTGATTACTGACTGTGAGTGCCTGTGACTGAACTGTTATTGTTTGCTACTGTTTGCTGAATATCCAGCGTTTGTTTCTCTGGAGAGTGAAACCGGAGGAGGAGAAGATATCTTTATCGGCTGATAAAGGTATTGCAAGGACTCTTAACTTGGACGATACTAGTGAGTCTTAATGGATGGAAATACTGTGAATGACTTAATGGACTGAATGACAATGCTTAAACTCTAACTGGATTAAAAACTATTTAAACTACAAACAGTGTTTGTGTTCAGTGTGTGTATACTCTGGGGCCCTTCCACTCTCGTTTGGCTGCCTGGCTTGACTACTGCTGCAATACTCTGCTAGGGGTTAATTCCTCAAACCCTAACAACAAATAAACCAAAAAAGCACAACCTGAAATTGTGGGGGAAATGCTAGGAAGGAAATAATATCTTGTTATTAAATGAAATTATTTTAATCTATGGGGGGGAAATGTAGAATAAAATGAGGTGAAATAAAGTTTCTATGCATTGGATCTCTCCCAGAATTATTCTAAGGCAGGGTATGCTTTAAAAAAAAAAGTCAACATGCAGCTACAACATTGCAATCAAATTTCTGCCTGTTGTTTTTTTATATAAATCACATCGTTGTGGCCAACATCTTGACTTTTTTGACCATAGCCTGAGGATATCCCTGTTGAACCAAATTACAGTTCATGGGTGCAATGATGCAGAAAAAAGAATTACTTCTGAAAAGGATATCAAGATGGAAGAGGAAATAATAGAACTGAGTCTGGAGGCCTACCAATATGAGAAAACAAAACTTCCTTCATGGCATGTCCTGAATTAATTAATCATGAATATTAGTTATAAAAAAAGTGGGGGTAAAACTACTGTAAAACTCAGTGACAGCCTTGAATTGTATGGTTATCTCCACTGTGATCTTTGATCTTTCTCTGTTGAACTTCCTTCCAGACATACCTGGGCTTTATTTTGTTCTTCTTTAGCCTTCAAATTTTGCAAGGCTGTTCTCCAACTTCAAAGAAATAAAAACAAAATAAAATATAAATAATTCACATTACAGTACACAGAAAAAGACAGAGGAAGTGATGAATCCATTAAAATGATATACCAATGTTTATGTTAGATAACAGATAATCAGAGTTGGAAGGGACCTTGTAGGTCATCTTGTCCAACCCCCCACCCAAGCGGGAGACCCTACACCATTTCTGACAAATGGCAGTCCAATCTCTTCTTGAAAGTCTCAACTGATGGCGCTCCCACAACTTCCGAGGGCAAGCTGTTCCTTTGGTTGATTGTTCTCACTGTCAGAAAGTTTCTCCTTATTTCCAGGTTAAATCTCTCCTTGTTCAGTTTCCATTCATTGTTTCTTGTCTGGCCTACAGGTGCTTTAGAAAATAGCTTGACCCCTTCCTCCCTGTGGCAGCCCCTCAAATATTGGAAGACCGCTATCATGTCTCCCCTGGTCCTTCTCTTTACTAGACAACCCAAGCCCAGTTCCTGCAACCCTTCATTGTATGTTTTAGTCTCCAGTCCCTAATCATCCGGGTTGCTCTTCTCTGTACTTTTTCTAGAGTCTCAACATCTTTTTTATAATGTGGTGACCAAAACTGGATGCAGTACTCTAGGTGTGGTCTTACTAAGGCTTTATAGAGAGGTATTAGTACTTCCCTTGATCTTGACTGTATCCCTCTGTTAATAAAACTTAGGATTGCATTAGCTTTTTTGGAGGCTGCTGCACACTGCTGGCTCATATTTAGCTGGTTGTCCACTAAGACTCCAAGATCCCTTTCACAGTTACTGCTATTGAGTCTGGTTTCACCCAGTCTATATGTGTACTTTGGGTTTTTCTTGCCTAAGTATAGGACTTTACTTTTCTCTATACTGAATTTCATTTTATTAGATATGGCCCAGTGTTCTAGTCTGTCAAAATCCATCTGGATCTTGAGCCTATCTTCTTGGGTGTTAGCTTAGTATCATCTGCAAATTTGGTAAGTTCCCCTTCTATTCCCTCATCTAAGTCGTTAATGAAGATATTGAAGACTACTGGGCCTAAGACGGAACATTGTGGCACCCCACTGCTTACTTCCCTCCATGTAGACTTAGACCCATTAAGGACTACTCGTTGAGTACGGTTTGCCAGCCAGTTGCGAATCCATCTAGTGGTGGTGCTATCTATTCCACTTTTTTCTAGCTTACTAAGAAGTAGATTGTGGTCTACTTTGTCGAATGCCTTGCTGAAATCTAAATATATTATGTCCACAGTATTTTGCTGGTCTACTAATTTAGTCACTGTGTTGAAGAATGAAATGAGATTGGTTTGGCATGATCTGTTTTTAACAAACCCATGCTAACTGCTAGATATTATTTTACTTGTTTCTAGATGTTGTCAGATCTGTTTTTTTATTATCTTTTCCAGTATCTTCCCGGGTATTGATGTTAGGCTGATTGGTCTATAGTTCCCTGGGTCTGTTTTTTTTCCTTTTTTGAAGATGGGAACCACATCAGCTCTTTTCCAGTCCTCTGGTAGTTCCCCGGTTCTCCAGGATTTTTGAAAGATATGGTGCAGTGGTTCTGAGATGACCTCTGCCAGCTCCTTTAAAACTCTGGGATGTAATCCATCAGGCCCCGGTGATTTGTTTTCATCAAGATCAGACAGGTCTTCTCTTACTATTTTTTTTGCTTATTTTAACTTTTATTTCTGGTCTGTCTTTTACAGTTATGTTTTTGGTGGGCTGAGCTATAGTTTCTTTTTGCGTGAAGACAGATGCAAAGAATGAGTTCTGCTTTCTCTCTGTTGCCTGTTACTTCCTTGCCATCCTCTCTTTAGTGGACCGACTGTTTTTTTTTTCTTGTTATTTACATGTTGGAAGAAACTTTTTTTTATTATCTTTGACTTTTGTTGCAAGCCTTTGTTCGTTCTGAGCCTTTGCTATCCTGACTTCATCTTTGCAGATTCTGGCTATCTGCTGATATTCTACCTTAGTTGTATGTCCTTCTTTCCATTTTTTGTACTTGTCCTTTTTTCTTTCAATTTGCCAGAGAGATCTTGTGCAGCCATACTGGTTTCTTCTTGGATTTCTTGTTTTTCTTTCTCAGTGGTATTGTGCTAGTCTGGGCTTCTATGATCATACTTTTTAGAGTTTCCCAAGATTTTTGAGTTGTTTTCCCCTTGAGGATTTTCATCCATGGAATCTTTCCCAAGTTCCCTCTGAGTTTATTGAAATCAGCTCTTTTAAAATCCAAGACTCTGGTGTCATTATGTTCTGTTGCTTGTGTTTGTGTTATGTTGAATTCTAGTATGGCATGGTCACTCTCACCCAAGGTTCCTGCAGTTTCAACTCCCTCTATCACTTCTTCTCTGTTTGTAAGAATTAAGTCCAGTATGGCTGTCCCTCTAGTTTCACCCTCTACCTTTTGGACAACAAAGTTGTCAGCTAGGTTGGTTAGGGACTTATTTGATTTCTCACTTGGTGCAGAATTAGTTTTCCAATTGATATCAGGATAATTGAAGTCTCCCGTTACTATTGTTGTGTGTTTCCTGCATATGTTTGTTAGTTGGCTGGCAAAAAGGACATCTATTTTTTTCTGCTTGATTGGGTGGCCTATAATATACGCCTATGGCCATGTCATTCTTTTTTTCTTTTATATTGACCCATATGCATTCTAGGTAAAAACTCACAATAAAATGTTTATATTTGCTAAAACTGAATTCTCATACAGAAGGAAAAATGGTGAAGCAATCTCAGATTCAGAAAAGGAAGAAGGAAAAAAAGGAAAAAAAAAAAAGGAAAAGCTTGGGATGATTTCAGATCAGAGGAGCAGGCTGATGCAGAAGGTATGCTTAAAAGAGAATGTGCCTGTCAACTCATACAATATTGCTCTGGTCTTTTAGAGTTGCCAGCAGAAAGGGAGTGGGGAGCAGTGCAGCAGCTTGCAAAACCAAAACTGCATTCCATAAATGTTTTCATAGATAGTTTCTAGGCAACCGAAGTTTCTCCCACGCAAAATTCTAACTGGAGAGTATGATTGATGACTCTTGGCTATGAATGTGTCCCATTGGAGAATATGAATTATGATACATCCAGGGGGAGGGGCAAAACCAGGGTTAAGGGTGACATTAGAGTTGGCTACATCCAGGTAGCACCAGCATGTTTACTCCTAATAAATATTCTTTAAGCTTTGAAAATCTGGCTAGAGACTCATGATTTAAATGGGGATAACTACCAGAGCCCTGACAGCACCTTTATAATAAAGCTCTTGCCAAATTTGTTTCAGTTCAGCAATTTCCTTTTTGGTGGATCAAATTTCTTAATCACAGCCATTGACCACTGCAAATATGGGGATCAATGAAGAAATTCTGTTTGCAAACAGAATTAAAAAGATATAGCCACGAGAACCAGTCTCGCGAAGTGGTACATATGCCACCCTAGAAAAAAAGGAGACTGAAAGCTCTAGTCCCATCTGGGTGAAAGCTGCCTGAGTGACTTTGGGCCAGTCACTCACTCTCTCTCTCTCTCTCTCTCTCTCTCTCTCTCTCTCTCTCTCTCTCTCTATGTTTGCTGACTTGAGTTACTTATAAAGTAAAAGAAAAAGGCAGGTTTTTTTATTAAAAAAATTGAATAAATAAAGGGGGAATTATAAAAAATGAATAAATAAAGGGTGCAGTTAAAGATGTTGAGCTTGTCAGCTAGAAAGTAGAGTAGTAATAGAAAGCTGACAGTCCCCATTCGAGACCCGAGCGCTGTGCGAGACCAGGTGAGCTCCTGGTTCTTGCTCAGCTCCTGCCAATCTAGCAGTTTGAAAGCATACACTTGGGAGTAGATAAATAAGTACCACTTTGGTGGGAAGGTAACAGCGTTCCTATGTGCCTCGGCATATAGTCATATAAAGGTTGCTGGAACTGGGTATGTCTAGTCTGATGAAAAGAGGGACTGGGGAAGACATGATAGCAGTGTTCCAATATCTCAGGGGTTGCCACAAAGAAGAAGGAGTCAAGCTATTCTCCAAAGCACCTGGGGGCAGGACAAGAAGCAATGGGTGGAAACTAAGGAGAGAAGCAACCTAGAACTAAGGAGGAATTTCCTGACTGTTAGAACAATTAATCAGTGGAACAACTTGCTTCCAGAAGTTGTGAATGCTACAACACTGGAAGTTTTTAAGAAGAGACCGGACAACCATTTGTCTGGAATGGTATAGGGCAGTGGTGGATCCTGTGCCAAAAATTGTGCACGCGCTTGCATGCTTGCGCTCATGTGCCAGCACCCAAAAGGCAATGTGTGTGCCCCTTACGCCCCCCATGCATGCTTGTGCAATCCCCACCTCCTCACCCTCTTACCTGCACTGCACCTCACAGCTGATTTTCGGCTGGTTTGAGGCCTTTTTCAGCCTCCCAGAGGCTTGAGGAAGGTTTCTGCAGGCTTCAGAAGGCTTTGCAGGCCGAAAACTAGGTCCGCTTTGTCGCTTCCATCATAGTAAGGGACAAAACGGGCCTAGTTTTCATCCTGAAAAGCCTCCAGAAGCCTTCCTCAAGCCTTTGGAAGGCCAAAAAAGGCCTCAAACCAGCCGAAAATCAGCTGTGAGGCACGTCTATGCACAGTGAGGTAAGTTTGCCTGCAGCTCACGTGCTGGCATATATGGTTCTGTGCACCACCTGTGGCATGCATGCCATAGGTTTACCATCACGGGTGTAAGGTTTCCTACCTAAGCAGAGGATTGGACTAGAAGACCTCCAAGGTCCCTTCCAACTCTGTTTATTCTATTCTATTCTATTCTATTCTATTCTATTCTATTCTATTCTATTCTATTCTATTCTATTCTATTCTATTTTTGCCAGCCACATGGCCATGGAAGCATCTTTAGACAATCTGGCTCCCTTGGCTAAGAAACAGAGTTGAGCACCACCCATAGAGTCAGGCATTTTGGACATGAGAAACTTATACTATTACCTAATAAATAAATAAATAAAATGATAGGAAGACATTTCCTTTTCTGGCTTCCATCACTGTAGGCAGGAACATCTGCAGGGAACAGTAAAAATAAAACTCATGATGGTGGCCACAGTAGCACAACAGAAGCCTAACATCGTTATATGTGCATCCAACGTTGACCCAATGTTGAATGGGTTTGAATAGGTTTGCCACAAGCGCCATCTTGACTTTTTTGAATGCCCTCAGCCCCTCCCCCCGCATGCTGACCCGTCTCATGAAGCAGATCAGGCAGTCTGTATAACACTCAGGAATATGTTATGTGCTTTGATCCAAATTACAGTATTATGAACTGGGGAAGGGAGCCTAACTCTTTAACTAGCACCTCAAAAAAATAGCTTAGCAATTCCAACGTGACAAATGTTTAACACATCATTTCCCTTTCTTTCTTTTTTTTTGGGAAGAGGAGAGCACAGCCTCGGTAAATCTTAATAAATGAAACTCAGCTAAGCACATAAAAGGGCTTGATGACCTAAAACAGGCCCAAGTTAATTCTCTCTTCCTCTCTGCATGCGGAGCTAATTTTCCTGAAATACAACTTGCCAACTTTGAAAACGTGCAACTCGGAGGAATACCAAAGAAAGAAAGGGAGGGGGGGGGTAAAGGTTGGCAGCCAAGAACGGCATGTAGAGGATTCAGAGTGATTGGTGTCAGTTATTTCTCTAAGCCTTTGAGTGATATAATTTGTGGAAGTAATTCCAAGAGTAATATCCCATTTGAAGTTAATGGTAGCTGTGCACTTAAGCACATTGACTGATAGTTATTTTTACAGTTTGAGCTTGTTAGCAGATCAGGAAATCACTACAGCTCATCAAGTGAGGGATCACCTAAAAAGAATGCAGATGGAAAAAGCTCATTCTTAGAACAAATTATAAAGGACTTTCAGTAAAAGTTACAGGCTTTGGCCTATAGCTTTATATTATTACTAATATTATTACTGGCAATCTACAATTACTTGAGTAGAGTAGAGTAGAGTAGAGTAGAGTAGAGTAGAGTAGAGTAGAGTAGAGTAGAGTGGAGTAGAATAGAGTAGAGTAGAGTAGAGTAGAATAGAGAGGAGTGGAGTGGAGAGTGGAGTAGAGTGGAGTAGAGTAGGAGTGGAGTGGAGTGAGAGGTAGAGTAGAGTAGAGTAGAGTAGAGTAGAGTAGAGTAGAGCAGTGTAACTGAGTAGATTAGAGTAGGGTAGAGTAGGCGTAGAGTAGAGTCAGGTGAGTAGAGTAGAGTAGAGTAGAGTAGAGTAGAGCAGAATTGTTTTTCTGAACTGGAGGGACCTTGGAGGTCATCTAGTCCAACCCCCTTCTCAGGCAGGAAACCCTATACCAGTGATGGCTAACCTTTTCTGGACCAAGTGCCTAAAGTGAGTGAATGTATGCGCACATGCCCAAACCCCCAAAATGCAATGTGTGCCCCCCCATGCATGGGGCCCATCCCACACACATGTGTGCGTAACCCCCCACATGTGACCTGCCCCCCCATGCATGCGTGTGCGACCCTCTGCATTCCCCCTACCCTCCCGTGCATGGGCGGCAGGTGGGAGGTGCGTAGTGCATGTGCATCAGAACTGAACTGGGGTGAAAGCTCACGTGCCATCAGGTTCGCCATCTTGGCCCTATACCATTGCAGACAAATGGTTATCCAATCTCTTCTTTAAAACTTCCAGTGTTGGAGCATTCACAACTTCTGGAGGAGAGTTGTTCCACTGATTAATTGTTCTGTCAGGAAATTTCTTCTTAGTTCTACGTTGCTTCTCTCCTTGAGTAGTTTCCATCCATTGCTTCTTCCAAGACGGGCAGGAGCCTAAAAATTTGAGTCCTAATCCAGAATTATTAAGGTAACGACTGAGAACATAGGCAATTCCCAGCAGCATGGTGTTTTTTTTTTCCTTTTGTAAAATTACCCTGTTCAGCTCTGATAAATTTAAAAATGTCCAAGTATTGAAGAAGTCCCTAAGGTATTTCTCCAAGGGCTCCAATCCGTGGTTGGCATCAAACTCGTGTTAGAAACACTGAGGCACTTCTGGGATGAAAGGATTAGCCAGTGACATCACCATTGCCCAGGGAACACCCAGTTAACAGAGAACAGATAATCAGAGTTGGAAGGGACCTTATAGGCCATCTAGTCCAACCCCCTGCCCAAGCGGGAGACCCTACACCATTTCTGACAATGGCAGTCCAATCTCTTCTTGAAGGTCTCAAGTGATGGCGCTCCCACAATTTCTGAGGGAAAGCTGTTCCATTGGTTGATTGTTCTCACTGTCAGAAAATTTCTCCTTATTTCCAGGTTAAATCTCTCCTTGTTCAGTTTCTATCCATTATTCCTTGTCAGTTGGGGACTCCTTTCATGTCCCTGACTTGAAAGCGGGCCAGCTAACCTCCAACCTGGCATCCTAACCACACGGACCATAAGTAACAGCAGCAGCAGCAGTAATAATAGTGGTCACTATGGAAACAAAAGCCTAGTGACTAGGCCAAAGGTCCCCAAACTTGGCAACTTTAAGATTTGTGGACTTCAACTCCCAGCTCTGCTGGCTGAGGAATTCTGGGAGTTGAAGTCCACAAAGTCTTAAAGTTGCCGAATTTGGGGCCTCTGAATTAGGCTAAAATGAAACCTTTTCACTTTTAAAATGGGCTCTTAAATTCCTCCAAACGCAAAAAAAAAAAAAGGGGGGTGGGTGGGAAGGTTTGGGATGGTGTTGTTGTTGTTGTTGTTGGTGTTGTTTTTGGCTTTACACCCACATCAACCAGGCTGTTGAAGGTACATTGGCAGCCAACAAATGGCCTTTTGCTCTTTTTAGTTCCATACGGGCAGCACAACAGGCTGGTTATCATGCTATACCACACAGGCTTTCTCACTTCTTTCTCTCATTTGATTAAAAAAAAAAGCAAGCAAAGACAAGCACACGCTATCCCCCAAAGTGTCATCCGTTCATGTATAACCACCTTATTAATCTCTTAATGTTGTCTGATGAGTCATGAGCGCTGTTCTCTTCCCTTTATCTAAGGAAGCCTAGAGCACTATCTCTGCCAGAAACTTCAGCTGTAATCTATACACCCTGCGATACACACACTGTATTACAGGGTAAAATTACATCTTCTTCTTGGAGGAAAGGGGAGAGGCCAGGCCGGCACATTCCTGTGTTTGCTGTCTCTCTTCATCAACAAAAGCTCTTTACTAATCTGAGGCAATATTGCTTCCTTGAAACGGCACCTTCAGAAAGCTTCCTATTAGCAAACAGCATGTAACATTGCTTTTACAAGCTACCCTACGGTACTGGAAAGCCATGACCTGCTCTACAGTGACTTCATCTTAGTGCCTGCTCACCCAATGCCAATAAAGAATGACGAAGCCAGCTATCAGTAGAAAAGAGGAACCACGGCAGCAGCCTTCAGACCAGCATAGTCAGTGGGGGAGAACTTGCCATGGTGCTCTTTCCCAAAAATGATCACAGCTATGCATGACCAGAAAGGTTCAATGCAATGGACATGAATGAGAAGACTGTACATTTATTTATTTATTTATTTATTTATTTATTTATTTATTTATTTATTTATTTATTTATTTATTTATTTATTTATTTATTTATTTATTTGATTTGCCAATTGTTTACAAGATAATAAGTATAAATGTATACATAGTTGTGAATACATGAAATGGTTACATATAAGAAAAATAAAAGAATAAGAGAAACAATAGGACAGGGACGGTAGGCACGTTGGTGCGCTTATGCACGCCCCTACAGACCTCTTAGGAAAGGGGTGAGGTCAATAGTAGACAGTCTAAGGTTAAAGTTTTTGGGGTTTGGGGAAGAAACTACAGAGTCGGGTAGAGTATTCCAGACATTGACCACTCTATTGCTGAAGTCGTGTTTCCTGCAATCAAGTTTGGTGCGGTTTACTTTGAGTTTGTATCTATTGTGTGCTCTTGTGTTGTTATGGTTGAAGCTGAAGTATTCATTGACAGGTAGGACATTGCAATGTATGATTTTGTATACCATGCTTAAGTCAGACCGAAGACAGGCGTAATTCAAGGTTTTCTAGTTCTAGAATTTCAAGTCTGGTGGCATAAGGTATTCTACAGCGAGTAGAGGAGTGGAGAACTCTTCTTGTGAAATATTTCTGGACTTTCTCAATTGTGCTAATATCAGATCACGTAGTGTGGGTTCCAGACTGATGAACTGTATTCGAGTATTGGTCTAGCAAATGTTTTGTATGCTCTGGTTAGTAGTGTGATATTACCAGAGAAAAAGCTACGTAGGATTAGGTTAACAACTCTTAATGCCTTTTTGGCTATGTAGTTGCAGTGTGCTCTAGCACTTAGATCATTAGAGGTGAGTATTCCAGGTCCTTTACAGAGCTTGGGTCATCAACAAGATCTTGACTATTCAGCTTGTATTTTATTTTCTGATTTTTTTGCCAATATGTAAGACAGAGCATTTATTTGTTGAGATTTGAAGTTGCCATTTGTTTGACCATTCGGATACATAGTCAAGATCTTTTTGTAGGGTAGCAGTATTGTCTGTGGTATTGAACAGCTTTACATCATCAGCGAAGAGAACGCATATTGCTCTTAATATGATCACAGAGGTCGTTTATGTAGAGTATGAAGAGAGTTGGTCCTAGAACACTGCCTTGGGGAACACCACTATTGACAGGTACTGGATTTGATAGGACGCTCCCGATTTTGACCATTTGTTGTCTGTTTGACAGGAATGCTTCTATCCAGTTATTCAGTTGTCCAGAGATACCATAGGATTTTATTTTTAGGAGTAGTTTGTCGTGTACCACTGAATCAAAGGCTTTACAGAAGTCTATGTAGATTGCGTCTATTGTTTTGCCTGGTCGAGTTGTGTCGTCCATATGTTTTTGCAGTGTAAGAGTTGCAGATTACAGGATAGTTTTTTCCTGAAACCAAATTGTTTATTGGAGAGTAGGTTATTTGTCTCTAAGTGAAGGATGATGGATTGGTTAATAATTGATTCCATGACTTTACAGGTGACGCAGCATAAGGAGATTGGCCTGTAGTTTTCAACTAGGCTTGGGTCTCCCTTTTTGAAGATGGGGATGACTGTGGCTTGTGACCATAGGTTAGGCAAGGAGCTGGTTCTGAAAGATTTTTCAAAGATTATGCTTAGAGGTTTGGCTATGGCAGTGGATAGCTTTCTTAAGAAGTAGGCACATATTCCATCCGGTCCAATAGATAGAGATGGTTTGAGGTTGCGTATTGCTTTTTCAACATTGTCTTCTGTGAAATCGATATGTATTAGATCATTGTTGTTATCTGTGGTACGGCTAGAAAATATTGGGCATGATCCATTGCTGTTTACAAATACTGAGCGAAGAATGTGTTAAAGATGTTGGCTTTAATGGTGTCGTCGTTGCAGTCTTTACCATCAGGTCCTATCAAGGGAGGGATGGACCTTGAGTCTTTTAGTTTGTTGTTTACAAAATTGTAAAAAGCGCGGTGGAATTGGTGCTTAGAAGGTTTTCCTCTTGTTTAATGTGATAATTGGTGCATTCGGTCTTTATCTGGTGGCATAGATTTTTGTATCGGTTTTGAAATTGGCAACGTGACCAGATTTGTTTTTCCGCCAGAGTGATCTCTTTTTGGATTGAAGTTTCCTTATTGATATGGGTAATCTGCTTTTTGTTTTGTTTTGGGAGTTGTTGTTGGTACATATAGTTTGATGACTCTTTTGACTTCAAGTAAAAATATGTTATAATGGTCTTCAACGGTATTGCATCCAGTGAATAGAGATTGCCAATCAAGGGATGAGAGATCGTTGTCTATAAGATCATAGTTGCCTTTTTGAAGTTACAATAGGGATTACATCATTGTGGTGATTTTTGTGGATGTATGTTGAGACAAAGTCGATCATATTGTGGTCACAATATGCAAGGGCTGGGACTGTTGTTGTGAGTTTGAGCCTGATGTGGTCATGTCTCACTGGTCCTCAATAGCAAAGTTGTCCTCCGTAATAGCAGCCCCCTTTTTGGCTCTGCCACGCGGAAGCATTGGTGGCATTGGTATGTGTGTGGCTGGAAAAGGATGGTTTTGCATGTGCAACCTAAATTCCACACATATGCAAATAAAGCTTCGCATGCTTGCCCACTGCTTACACTGCTTGATTCCAAACAGTTTCGGTCTGTAGCCCAGGGGTTGTAGATAAGGGTGGGCTGCTGGGGGTTCGCAGGGGTTCGAGAGAGCCACTAGCTAAGATTCTGTGAAGTTCGGAGAACCCCCAAATCTCACCCCTGGCTGGCCCCGCCCACGCCACCCCTCCCAGGAGTCCCCATGTGGCCCATTTTGGATGCAGGTAAGTGCAGGGCATGCGTGGACGCTCAGGGAAGGCGAAAAACAGGCCTCCTGGAAATTCAGGAAGGCCAGAAATGGGCCCATTTCCAGCTTCCAGAGAGCCTCTGGAGTCTGGGGAGGCTATTTTCGCCTTCCTGGAGGCTCAAGGAAAGCCTCCAGAGCCTGGGGAGGAAAAAAAATGCCCCCCCACCATGGTGCAGGAGGCCAACTAGGCCACGCCCACCCAGCAATCGGGCAGAGAATCTGTTGCTAAAATTTTGGAAGCCCACCCCCTGGTTGTGGACCCTTGCTCTATATCAAAGTAGTCCTCTCATCCTTATTGATCCCTTTATAGTGCCAAGCTAAATTATTTTTCCTTTCCTGGGCATGTGTAACATTCTTCATGGACCTATATTATACTGAAACAATAGTTCTTCTACCATATTGTAATAGATTTTGCTATTGTATGGACTTCACTGCTTTTATATTCTAATAATGTTATCATCTGTCCAGAGAATTTTAAATATTGGATGGAATGATGATGATGATTTTATATTCAGAAGAGATCTTCCACGTTTGGCCAATGTTGATGCTGCTACATCATATTTGACCTTGGATGGGGTTCCAATTCCTCATTCAAGGATACTATGCAATTTGAGAGTCTTTGTGGACACATAGCTGTTGCTCAATGAGCAGGGGATAACTTTGGCCAGGAAGGCTTTTGTCCAGCTTCATTTGGTGCACCAGTTGCACTCTTTCCTAGACCAGGGGGCCCACATGCTCTGGACACCTCATGGCTTGATTACTGCAATATGTTTACATGGAGCTGCTCCTGAAGACCACCTAAAAGCTTCAGCTACTCTGTAATGGAACAGCAATGATGTGCAGCAACATACTTGGTATGCCTATGTAATAACTCAGCTTCCTGAGTTTCACTACTTGCCGGTTTCCTTCTAGTTGTAATTCAAGGTGCTGGTTGCTACCTATAAAGACCTCTGTGGCATAAAGCCTGGTTATTTGATGACCGCCTGTTTCTTATAGGATCTGCTCAGCTGGTTTAATCTGGTAAGGTTGGTGCACTCCAGTTCGATCAATTAGGCAATGCCATCTGTTTGCACCCAGGAAGCATGCTTTTTTGGATACAGTCCATCTCACTTTCTAAACATTTAATTGCAATTATTTTTTTCTGTAGGAGAAGTTAAAGAGGTTAAGACTTAAGGGGTGGGGGAAGACAATGAAGAAAGGAGGCACAAAAACTACATAAAATTGTAATTAACAAACTAGATCTACTTTGATGTGTTCCACGCAGGAGTACTTGGAAAAAATTAAAAGGTACAATATGATGACTGTTTTTGTCTATTAAACACAGTAAATATCAGACTAATGGCTTACATATACAGTAGTTATTTTGCAATTTCTATGAAAACAGATGCACCCATAATTTATTTATCTTCCTAAAATATATATCCTACTATTGAGGACCAGCAAGATACGATAACACCAGGCTCAAACCCATATCAATGGTCCCATTTGTTGCATAAATTTAGTCTATTAAAGGGAGGAAGATTCATGTCCATTGCAGTGAGCTATTTATCATATCTATCTGTCTATCTGTCTGCCTATCATCTGATTTTTAAACGTATGTATTTATATTATACTCCTCCAAAAAAGTCAGTATTTACATACAAATTGGGAGGGGTGGGTTGAAGATTTCAAATAAAGCATTTTTTTTAAAAAAAATGTCCACTATTAAGTAAAACAAACTTTTGCTTATGCAGTGGAACTTCACATCCCTTTCCTCTCCATCTCTTCTCTGTTTTGGTTCTGGCCATGGACAGTAAGTCTGCTCTTAACCACCTTAAGAGTTAAGGATGATACAATCTTGGGATAGGGCAGCCTTTGAATCAACAGCACTACCATCTTGTTAAGTATTTAAGGAATATTTTTATTGTTTAGTTTTCATATACCCCTCTGTTCCCCTTGGGGGGGGGGGTGTGAATAATTAGGCCATGAGCCCTGAAAATGGCCTTAGTATGCTAATTCCTGAAACCAACCCATTTCTAAATTAGTATATATTGACAATGTTGGGACAACACCCCCTGCCCAAGAATCAAATGTAAAAGCAAAAATGGCAAAACCAAAACCCTATTTAGGCATGAATATCCACCATATAGTTTCCCAAGGTAAGAGTGCATGTGTTGATTTCCAAGAAAATAAGAGATACAACATAATTTTAGCCGGATAAGAAGCCACTTTGCTTTCTGATTTATGCTTTCTGATTTTGCTTTCTGATATATTAGTTTCTCTCTCTCTCTCTCTCCACTCTCTTTCTCCCCCCCTCCCCCCCCACTCTCTCCCCATCCCTCTCTCTCTCCATTCCTCCCTCTCTCATTCCTCCTCATCCATAACATCCATGTATGGATAGCCTGAATGAGAGGTAGCAGTGAAAGGTGGATGCAGAGGAAAGGAATGGAATTATTTTCACAATTGACTGAGGGAGCTAAATTTCCTTCATCTTTGGAGTCCTGGGAGAAGGCCGGGAAGTAGTTAAAACTACAAGGAAAAAAGTCTAGGTTAGATGTCAGGTGGAACCTCCTGGCTTATGAGAATACAGCAAGGCTAGCAGGTGAAGTGATCCTCAAACAGAGGCAGTCGTCTGTCACAGATGCTACCCTGAGCAAAGTTTTGGGCTAGATCAGTGTTTCTTAATATTGGCAATGCTGAGAAAGTTGAATTTCAGAATTTTCTACCCAACATGCTTGAAAAAAGTGTTCTAGATCAGGGATCTCCAACTTTGGAGACTTTAAGCCTGGAGGACTTCAACTCCCAGAATTCCCCAGCCAGCAAAGGTGGCTGGGGAATTCTGGGAGTTGAAGTCTTCCAGGCTTAAAGTCATCAAGGTTGGAGATTCCTGTTTTAGATCTCCAAGCTTGGCAAGACTTGTGGATTTCAACTTTCCATGCGGGCTGGGGAATTCTGGGAGTTGAAGTCCATTAGTCTTAATGTTGCCAAGTTGGGAGACCCTTGTTCTAGATGACCTTCAAGAGCCCTTCCAATCCTAGAAGTTTATGAAGCCATTTCAGTTCCATGGAAGAGGAAGCAAGGCCTGTCAAGCTTTCTGAACAGTACAGCCAATTCTCTGACTTAAAAAAAGCCCTCATTCTATTCTGCAAGTAAATAGGACACATTCTATTCTAAAGGTTTTTCTTTTTTTCTAAAAAAGAAGATCTACAGAATTCACTAATGCAATCAAGACAGCAAAGAACATTATTAGCGTGGTCAAAATGTATCTCTTTTTCTGTACCTAAAAATTAAAAAAGGAAGCTGTGATGGAGATGCTTTATTATTTATATGAATTCTGATGGGGCAGTCTAAATTCAGCCGGATTAGATTCCTCTAGTTGTCTGTTCCTCCTCCGTCTAGGCTTTATAATACCTGCCAACTTCATAAACAGACATTATAATCTTGTCACTCACCCAGATATGCAGTCTGGAGCTGTCATATCCCCTCAAACACATCACCCTCCCCTCTAATGTCATCATAATGAAAAGTAAATAAAACTTAAGCAGGCAGCAATATTACTTTTCTCCTTTTAGAATCAAAGTAATTTGGGTGGTGGTATCGTGCATAAAAAAGAAACAGAGAGAGAGAAATACTGTTTTCGCCCCTGTCGAAGATGCATATAAACTTGGTTTTAAAACAAGAAAGAATGTAAGTGTCTTGAGAACTGTCAGGAACAATGCAAATCATTTCTCTAGGAGGAGGGAAGAATTTTTTTTCTGGGAAGACATGGCAGCATTTGCAACCTCTCCTGTTTTTACTATTGATTACTATTATAATTACAACTACAATAATTCCTCTCATCATGTACTATGCAAGAAATACGTTTTCTACTGGTTTAAATTTCCTTGACCTTTAGAGGCCTGGGAGAAGGCCAAGAAGAAATGATTAGGATTCAGCTGAAACTCCTGAAAGATGGGAAAGTCAAAATTAGACATATCTTTCTTTTGCTGTCAGATCTTAAAGAGCCTTCTCTAGTGCAATCCCATATATCCAGAAGGTTCAGCAGGTTCTGACCAGTTCTAGAGAACCAGTAGCAGACATTTTGAACAGTTCGGAGAACTGGCAAATACAACCTCTGACTGGAGATTTTACTGTATCCTTCCCCTGCCACACCCACCAAAGAACTGGTAGTAAAAAAAATTGAATCCCCCCACTGCATATTTCCATTGACTTCAAACTACAGAAAATCATAAAATGAGGTGGAGTTCAAACTTCGAAGTGGAGATCATAATAACTTCTAAAAGTTCATAGTTCTTCCCCAAAATGCCAACTAATTATAGCTTTTAATGTGATCAAATAAGGAAATGAAGTCTTCAGATGGTCCTTTTTCTTAAAAAGTAAATTTAAATGTCATAAATCACAATTAGGTTTTTAATCCTGATTTCGTCCATTTCTTTCTCAGGTTCTCACAGAACAAAGACAGCCCTTAAGCCTCCAAAAGCAGCTGACATATGTCCTAAAGTCTTAATTCATTATTTCCCTAGTAGCAAATTATTATTATTTGGTCATTGGTTTGATTAGTACTTAGTATGAGATTTACATTTTTTCTATTGTATAATCACTGAAGGCAGCTTGCCGCAATATTTTTTAAAAGTACAAATAGAAGGCAGGAGTAAATTTTACTGTGATTAAATTCAGAATTGAAGATTAATAATAGTTCATTTGAAAACTCACTCTTTTTTGAAAGAAAGAAAGAAGGAAGGAAGGAAGGAAGGAAGGAAGGAAGGAAGGAAGGAAGAAAGAAAGAAAGAAAGAAAGAAAGAAAGAAAGAAAGAAAGAAAGAAAGAAAGAAAGAAAGAAAGAAAGAAAGAAAGAAAGAGGAAGGGAGGAAAGAAAAAAGGAAGGAAGGAAAGGAAAAAGAAAAGGAAAGGAGAAAGGAATGGAATGGGAATGGAAAGGAAAGGAAAGGAAAGGGAAAGGAAAGGAAAGGAAAGGAAAGGAAAGGAAAGGAAAGGAAAAGAAAGGAAAGAAGAAGGCATAATTTCCATCATATGGTTGCAGCCACCATCTTAACTTTTCCTAAGTATGGGAAGAGTAGAAGCAGAGCACATCTTGGGAAATACATGTTGTTGCCTGGGAACTCTACAGGGGAAGACTCTTTTGTAGACCATACAGCTAAGCTTCCAACATGGGTGGGTGGATAATGGTCTTCAAAGAGCTTCTTCAGATGATCAAAGTTACTTGGAAGCTCATAGCAGCAGAGATGCTCCTTCAGCTAATCAGGCCGTAAGCTATTTGGAACTTCACTGTCAACATTAGTAGTGTAAATTGTGCCTGGCAGGCAACTAGCAGCTAATAATACTTTGCAGTACAGGCAACACATGATTAATGTCTCTTCTAGCAGTTAACGCCCTGTTAAGTGACAATGAATGTTATTGCTTTTTTACAAGCTTAAAAAAAGATATTTGTATAATGCAGAATCTATAGTTAGGATTCAAATGTGAATCATATGTGAAGATATTGAGTACGTGCCTTTCAGTTGGTGCTACCAGACAAATAGATGTTCTCCAGGATGACATATCTCCAACCTGGCTCTTTGGGTCTCTCAGTGGTGTACCCATTACTGCTGTAACTAAGTCCATCCACCTTGCTGTTGTTTCCTTTCCTTCTCTTTCCTTTCTCTCCACTTGTGCTAGCATTAGAGCCTTTTCCAGACAGCTGTTTTTGCATAATGTGTACAGAATAGAAGAAAAATTGAACCTGATCATTTGTGCCTCATGAAAATTGTGGATTGGTTTGTTCTGCGATCCATTGTTTGTTTTCCTTATTGACCACGGTATTCTATTCTTTAAGACTAAAGTTCAAAAACTTCAATACTCTTCCTATCTTGCTTCTTCAAAATCCAACATTCAGATCTATGGAATAGAACTGGAAAAACCACTGCCTGCACCCTTCTGCTCACCATAGTGGCATCTGAATATCTAAGTCTAAGAATATCAACTATCTAATATATCTAATATATCTAATATATATCTAATATATATCTAATATATATTATTATAATAATATATATTATATATAATAATATATATATAATAATATATATTATTATAATAATATATCTAATATATCTAATATAGATATCAAATATCTAAGAATATCAACTACATAGCCAAAAGGCATTAAGAGTTGTTAACCTAATCCTCGTAGCTTTTTCTCTGGTAATATCACACTACTAACCAGAGCATACAAAACATTTGCTAGACCAATACTCGAATACAGTTCATCAGTCTGGAATCCACACTACGTATCTGATATTAGCACAATTGAGAAAGTCCAGAAATATTTCACAAGAAGAGTTCTCCACTCCTCTACTCGCTGTAGAATACCTTATGCCACCAGACTTGAAATTCTAGAACTAGAAAACCTTGAATTACGCCGTCTTCGGTCTGACTTAAGCATGGTATACAAAATCATACATTGCAATGTCCTACCTGTCAATGAATACTTCAGCTTCAACCATAACAACACAAGAGCACACAATAGATACAAACTCAAAGTAAACCGCACCAAACTTGATTGCAGGAAATACGACTTCAGCAATAGAGTGGTCAATGTCTGGAATACTCTACCCGACTCTGTAGTTTCTTCCCCAAACCCCAAAAACTTTAACCTTAGACTGTCTACTATTGACCTCACCCCTTTCCTAAGAGGTCTGTAGGGGCGTGCATAAGCGCACCAACGTGCCTACCGTCCCTGTCCTATTGTTTCTCCTATTCTTTTATTTTTCTTGTATGTAACCATTTCATGTATTCACAACTATGTATACATTTATACTTATTATCTTGTAAACAATTGGCAAATCAAATAAATAAATAAATAAATAAATAAAGTCCTCTGTAGTTTGCAGCCAATACATTTAACAGCATATTTTTTGACTTCTGGTTGCTTTACAATTGATAATTGATCTTAAAAGGAAACAGCTATCCACCAAATCTTCATTCGCAATTCTAATGCTGATTGTTAATGTTCTGCCCTGTCTTTTCAATCTCCTTTTTTTTCCCACTGTACTTTCATTGGTAGAGCATCCAAATAATTTGCAATTGCAGCTATCAGAGTAGTGTCGGCATAATACATTACTTACTGTATGTTATTTATGTTTTGTCCTCCAGTTTTAAAACCATGTTCACCTTCTCCCTCAGTAAATATTCAACATATAGGTGGAACAAATTAATAAATCTAATATCTTTGTCCCTCTCTCTCTCTCTTCATCCCCATCTCTATCTCTTTATGTATCTATCTTTTTATAGTCAAGTATATAAATATCTCTCTCTCTCTCTCTCTCTCTCTCTCTCTCTCACACACACACACACACACACACATGAATGTTAATAGTATAG
Source organism: Notechis scutatus (assembly GCF_049901735.1). NCBI lineage: Eukaryota > Metazoa > Chordata > Lepidosauria > Squamata > Elapidae > Notechis > Notechis scutatus. Next base: position 187,744,624 of record NC_142010.1, on the reverse strand, counting down.
GTAGTCCTCACTTGACAATGATAACTGAGAATAACAATTCTATTGCTAATCAGTAGGATTGTAAAGTGTGACATTATGTGACTAGTGCCTTAAGATGAAAGTTGTGGCAGTCCTAGCTGTTGTTAGGCAAATCCCACATGGTTGCAACATTCTGCAATCAAGGGGACAGCATTTGTAATCTCCCACTGGCTTCCCCATTGACTTTGCTTGTTGGAAGCTGGAAGCTCACAAATTATGACCTTGTGGCTACAGGATGTTGTGGCATCACTATTGTGATCCAATTGTCAAGCACCAGAATTACAATCAGGGATGCTGCAATAGCCACAACTTGAGGACACATTAAAAGTCTCCCTCATTGTAATTTTGAATGGTCACTGAATGAGTAGACATTAAACAAGGACCGCCTGTATATTTAAACATATCATATGTAAGCCCCATTTTTTCCTGTCATTTATCCTTTTCAAATGATAGGTTCTAGATTTCAGTTAAAGTGATCTCCATTCTTTTCTAAAACATGTTTGAAAGTTTTATGAATAAAGGCGAATATACATGGCCCAGGATAATGTTGGAGGATCCAATCTGGGCCAGAGGTTTTGTCTTCCAAACTTTTAGACTGGTACTGGAGCCCATCTTTATGGAACTTCTCTCTAGCCTTCTCTCTATGTTTGAAAATTTTCTTCTTTTTCTCCTATTTTGGCACTCTGAGAAAATGCTTCCATAATGGTTTACCATCGCTCTGAATTACCTTCATTCACTACATCAACAGCCCTTCTGATTGGCTGTAATGCTATGTGACTTCCTTTGTTTCACCCATAATCCCTAATTGGGATAAACTGACCAATAGGATTAATCCAGGAAGAAAAACAAGTTAGGTAAAATATCTCTGAAGTTTTTTATATTTGATATTGGTGGCTCAGCTGGTGCCTGGAATTTTAAAGTTGTCACGTTGCATCTGCTTTCCATCTTGTGTCTTTTGCAGCAAAGAAATACAGTAATAGTGCAAAAAAGATACTGTGGTAACATAGCAACAGTCCCAATAACTCTTCACCCACATTCTACTGGCCCCCTCCTCAAAAGGATGGGATGTAGTAGCTAGGGAATTCATAATGGAGTATTCAAAAGGAAAGGTATTTTTTAATGACTAACCTAGAGGTGACTATTTACATGATCATGAACACCATGAAAACGAAAACAGAGGAATATTCAACAGAGTTCTACTTAATCTAAAAAAGAAAAATAATGTGAGCTCCCCCCCGCCAGGTGTATATTCTTAGGATGTTGCTCTTTAAAACAGAGGGAAAAAAAAGACATTCTGCATTTTAGCATGCTGAAATTCATGCAACGCCAACTGGAAAAATTAAGTGAATTTATTGCAGAGAAAAAAGCGCCTATATTTAAAGGAAATAAGTATCTATAAGATAAATATTGTCATTAGCATAAACCTTGTTAATGATTTCCAGCATCCAAATAATGGACTTTTCTGATGCAATTTCAGACATTCCTACTCTAAAATAAGTTTCACTGGGATCGTTTAGGTTTTTTTTTTTTTTTCTAGGAAAGAACAGCCTTATAATACCTTTCAAGGGCATTATTTGTACGGAATGGTAAGAAATTATTTGAAGGGTTTTCTTTTCAAACATGAATGAAAGAAGACAAATTTTGGAAGGGAAACACTTGATCTCAGTAATAAGTGTTTAGCACATCCTTAACTGCAGATGTTGTTGCCTACAAAAGCACCCTACGGTAGGAGAAGATTTGAAATGGCACAGCACAAATTATGATGTTTTATGTGTGAAGATAAGAGAACAAAATTAGAATGCTCAAGGTTGCTTTGAGGGTAGGATCAGAGAGGTGGTTTGCAGGTTTTTTTTTCCTGATCAGGAAAAAGTGCTATCTTCATAGGATGCTAAAATAGGTTTGCTTTAATGCCATCGTGGAAATTACAATATCTGCAAATCTCCCAGTTAAGAGCTCTCGTTGAAAATAATGGTCCTTCTTCAGAGTTTGCTATTTAAAATAGTTAAGTGGGTTGGTGGAAGGCTATAAAAATAGGCCTATTTTTCATTGCCACCTTGACATGATATAATTTGAGGAGGGGGCTGATTCAGGGGGAATGCTGCTTAGTGCTGATGCAACATTAATTTGGCACTAATATAAAATAATGCTGCCTCCATTTCCTTTCTCATGAAAACCTGATTCTTACAGAAAAATAGAGCCATTCCTGTTTATGAGCAGTGGGAAGGTGCTGGGCCTTACGAGCTCAGTGATTCTACCAGTAGAACTATTTTGTCAGCAAGCTCCCTGATATGACAGCAATTTCTTTTTAATAAGAGAGAAATAGGCCCTATAGTCCATTGTGATTTATACATTATTACACAGTCATACGCCGGCTTAAATGCATCACTGTGGTGCTGAATGAAATGAGTGGAATTATAAAAAGAATGTTCTTACACTGGGAGGAAAACAGAAGCAAAATGCCCTTTGTGAAATGCAACCTAAAAAGGACTTTTTATACAACTTCACTCAGAAGTGGCTAGTGTGATCGGGAGAGGGTGCAAGTTTATACATAGCCACATAATTAAAAATAAAGAAATAAAATAACCGCTAAGTTTTTTTTTCCCTAAAGAAAAAAACGAATCTCCTGAATTTCCCGCACTATATAATACTGGATTAGATCGCTTGGAAAGGCCACACCAGTTCTTAATTCTAAGACATTAATTATTTTTAGCAGGGTTTTAAAGAATTATTTTATGCTTCCGTTGCATTCAGAAATATCTCTTAAGCTGAACCTTGCAGTATCACTGAAAAATTAAGATCCCCATATTAGCCCTCAGCTTTAACAATAATCCCTTTCTTTGCAATAGCAATAGCATTTAGAATTATATACTGCTTCACAGTGCTTTCCAGTTCTCTCTAAGCAGTTTTACAGAGTCAGCATATTGCCCCCAACACTCTGGGTCCTCATTTTACCCACCTTGGAAGAATGGAAGGCTGAGTCAACCTTGAGCCTGGTGGGATTTGAACTGCCAAATTGCAGGCAGCCAGTAGTTAGCAGAAGTGGCCTGCCGTACTGCACTCTAACCACTGTGTCATGTGGTTATGGAGACTGTCTTTCATTCTATTTCCTTCAAAGCGGTGATGACGAACCTTTTGGAATCAGTGTTCAAAAATTAGGAAAATGCCTCACTTGGCTCCACTGGTGTGTTTTCTCCCTCTCCACACAAGAGAAACATTTATTTACATCTTCATTTATAATCCAGTGCACTTCTTGTTCACACTAATGCAAAAGCTGATTTTACATGATCACTTCCACGCTTAGCAGTGTGCAGCAGCAGCCAAAAAAGCTAATGCAATCCTAAGGATACAATCAAGATCAAGTGACGTACTAATACCATTCTATAAAGCCTTAGTAAGACCACACCTAGAGTACTGCATCCAGTTTTGGTCACCACACTATAAAAAAGATGTTGAGACTCTAGAAAAAGTACAGAAAAGAGCAACCAGGATGATTAGGGACTGAAGGCTAAAACAAATGAAGAACGGTTACAGGAACTGGGCTTGGCTACTCTAGTAAAGAGAAGGACCAGGGGAGACATGATAGCAGTCTTCCAATATTTGAGGGGCTGCCACAGGGAGGAAGGGGTCAAGCTATTTTCTAAAGCACCTGTAGGCCAGACAAGGAATAATGGATGGAAACTGAACAAGGAGAGATTTAACCTGGAAATAAGGAAAAACTTTCTGACAGTGAGAACAATCAACCAAAAGAACAGCTCGCTCTCGGAAGTTGTGGGAGCGCCATCATTGAGACTTTCAAGAAGAGATTGGACTGCCATTTGTCAGAAATGGTGTAGGGTCTCCCGCTTGGGTGGGGGGTTGGACAATGACCTACAAGGTCTCTTCCAACTCTAATTATCTGAATACACCTTGCAAACCACCACATCATGCAGCGGTTGGACGACAATGGTGCAGCTGCCATGTTCCTAATGCATTTTGCAAGTTGTACTCTCTTTCATGTCACTGTCCATCACAATTCTGGATGTAACAGATCATGCGCTGATATAGATAGTAAGAATCCATTTTAAACTTTTGGTGGTCCAAGGTCACACATTTCTTGTATTTGTGTCCATTCAGTTTCTTTGACAAAACAGAGAGAATAGTTGTTCATGACTGCTGAAGTGTCACCCAAAATGTTTTAATGTGTCACGTTTGACATGTGTGTTATAGGTTTGTCATCACTGCATCAAAGAGTGTTCAAGGAAAGGACTCTTGGTGTTTGAGATATTGTCTAGCTTTTGCTATAGAAAGATCAGCCACATTTGGAACCTTTTCATTAGAATGTGAGCTATGAAGTTATGCTGAGAACAAAACACATATATAGAAGTTTATATAGCAGGAGAGGCTGAGTCAACCCATTTTATTGACAATTCCTTCAGGGAATGGGTAATTATCTGACTAACCAACTTCCATTCCTTCCATCATCCTCTTTCCCATAAATAGCATAGCCTTATCATAGCAAAGGATTTTTAGCAAAAGATACATCTGGTTCATAATTATCTTTTAAAAAATTAAACAGTATAACTGGTGCTGAAAGTAGAGAAAACTTGAAACTTCACAGGGCCAAATATTTAAGAAAGACATAAAAGACATGAATTGATAAAGTGAAGCATGTTTAGCTTCTTTTAAATATATGTCATTTTTCTATTGGAAGAAAAGGACACTTCAAGCATATCTTTTCTCAAAACTTTAAAATTCTGGTTGCAATGCCAGATGTTCCTTTGAAGCTTTATTTTGAATGTACAGACAAGTACATTCTACTCGTTGCAGAATACCTTATGCCACCAGACTCGTAATTCTAGATCTAGAAAACCTAGAACTACGCTGCCTTCGGTCCGATCTAAGTATAGTATATAAAATCATACATTGCAATGTCCTACCTGTCAATGAATACTTCAGTTTCAACCATAACAACACTAGAGCAAACAATAGATACAAACTCAAGGTTAATTGCACCAAACTTGATTGCAGGAAATAGGACTTCAGCAACAGAGTGGTCAATGTCTGAAATCCTCTACCTGACTCTGTGGTTTCTTCCCCAAACCCCAAATCTTTAATCTTAGACTGTCTACTATTGACCTCACCCCTTTCCTAAGAGGTCTGTAGGGGGCGTGCATAAGCGCACCAGTGTGCCTACCGTCCTTGTCCTATTGTTTCTTTTATATTTTTTATTTTTCTTATATGTATCCATGTATTCATAACTATGTTTTTACTTATACCTATTATCTTGTAAGCAAGTGACAAATAAAAATAAATAAAAAATAAAAAATAAATAAAGTTCACTCAAAAGTTGTTTAGGAAACAGGCTTTCAGATCATCAGTACCATGAGATTTCATTAAAGTGTTTCTACTTAGAATATGCAAAGTCAGTTTGCTGTAGTGGTTAAAGCATCAGGCTAGAAACCAAGGGACAAAGCCAGTAGGGTGATTTTGGGCTAGTCATTCAGACCTAAGAGGAACGTAACGGCAAACCATTTATGAAAATCCTTGTCAGGAAAACTTCAGGGACTTGTCCAGGCAGTGTCCAAAAATCAGACATCATTGAATAGAGGGAGGGGGAGAGAAAAGGATATAATAATGTTAGAATTATTTATGTAAAAAATCTTGAGGGTCTGAGAATGAATTTTCTTACCTGTGACAAAAGATGAAGGAACATGGTTGAGGATTGATTCAAGTGATTTAATTTGCTCTAAACCAGTTCACAGAGCTTTCCAAATTAGATTTCTAGCATCTTAATCCAAATCCTAGTTCAGAAATCCAGACCTCTGAATCACAAGCTATGGAGCTGGAACGATTTATCCCATTGAGTTCAGGATAGAAATCTAAATTATTATTATTTTTTACATATATGTTTTATTTTTATTCATAAACATTTTGAATACAATGTACTGTCAGGGCATATCATTTACAAAAAAGAAAAAAAACAGAAGTATCAACATATACACTAGTAACAATGGTGACAGTGTAACAAAACAATTTTAGCTAAGTGTCTTGTATTAGCTTATTTATACTTCTATTACTTATATCAACATGTTTCTAATTGTCAACCCTCTGTGCATTTAATTCTTATATAACAATAATCTTTCTTTACCTAATTTCTACCTCTTATCTTTAGCCACTCGTAAAATCTATTCCATGTTAAGGAATATTCTGTGTCTTCTTTATCCTAGATAGAAATCTAAATTAAAAGACCATCCAACCAGAGTCTGTGGAGTTTCTGCTTGAAGGCCACCATCAAACGAATGTACCTTTCTAATAGTTCCACCGTTGAACTGTTGCTATCATTAGAATCTGCTTTCTTATACTTAAGATTATTATTCCACATCCTGTGCTATGAGAGCTGTTCTTTTTGTGTGAAAGCCTTTCAAATACTCCAACAATGCAATCATGTCACCCTTGCAATAGCTCTTGTTGGAAATCAACCCATGGATGTAACTTTTTTTGTATGCCATAATTTACAGATATAGGAAAGCATAAGCAAATTTCACACATTATTTTGTGCCAGAATTTCTTTGAAAATGAATAACTGTCCCTTTTAAATGTTGTGGCCAAATTGGATGGCATCCGTAGCCATTTTTTCCTCTATAAGAGCAGGAATAGAGGATTTTCTGAAAAGCTGCCATAAAGAAAAGACATAAACACTCAAATCAATCAAAAGATAGGAAATTTATGTCTCCTGTGTCATTCTTTCTTTAAGTTCTATAGCAAGAATGGATTCTTCCTATGGATTTATTATGTAAATAATATGTACAGAGTAATGTCGCTAGTTTAGAAACCTACATTTCAAAGGTGCAAACTGTAATATGCAAACCGTAATATGCACATTCATGAAAATAACATTCACAATAGCGTATTAAAGGAAATTGCTCCCCCAAAATATGTAAATTATTCAAAATGCCTGCAAACTCATATCCATTGAATAGGTAAAATTCACATGGAAATGAATGCTTCTTTTCTGTAAACATTTTAAAAATACATGCAATCAAATTGGTGCAGAAATAGAAAAAATGAGTCTTATGACTAGAAAAAGAAAGAGCTGAGGAAAAAAATAGAATTGACTGATTCTTTCATCATTATGTCTTAATATGCCATTTCATTTTTTCCCAAACTGACTCCCATAAGCATTATTCGATCGATTTTAATAGAGTTAGGAAGACAAAAGATCCTAGAAAATTTGGGAGATTTTCAAGAAGCTAATCAAGGACAGGCTTAGTTACCGATATCCAAGAAGACACCGAAAGACGACCTCCCAACATTTCCACCAAAAAAGTTTGTTATACTCCCCCCCCCCCCCCCCCCCCCCCCCCCCGCCCTTCAGCCTGCCACAGCTCCACTCCCAAGGAAGGCCCTTTCATGCGGCCAAGGGCACAGGATTGTCGCCCCCCTGCGCCCGCGCGCCCCGCCCGTTGCCTCGGGAGGAAGGCAAAGGAAGAGCGCGCGCGCTTGCAGGCCACGCCCTGGTTTTGCCTTCCTTCCCGAGGCAGGACGAGGCGCGAGCCGCGCCAGCTAACTCCTGACGCCCCAGCCGGTCCTCAAGCGGGCCGGGCGGGCGAGCCTCTTCCTTGGGGCTGGGAGAGGGCGCCCCGGCATTCGTTCCCCCGCGCCCTGCCTCCGCGGGCACCGCGGCTTCCCAAACATTTGCCCCCCGGCAAAGACACCCCCAATTGGAGCAGTTTTCAGGAGCACTTAGCACGGTAATACTTGAAAGAGGCGACCAGGACACAACAAAGTTGTAGTTGTAGCCCAGAAGACAAAAACTACCAGGAAAACTACTCAAAGATTTCAATGTTGACACTAAGAGACAACATTATTGTTTTAAAGTGATATCTGAGTCCTTTCACACATCTGTTGATGTCCATGTTTTCTTGAACTACTTTAGAGTTTACAATCTCATTGTGCACGTTATAAACTTGTTACAGATTGCCTCGAGTACTTCTTTGGAAGCAAGGAAATCTTGACATTTTAAATATCAAGATATACCCGATTAAACCTTGGCCTTGGTGGTGGTGGGGGAAATAGAAGGAAATATTCCAAGCATGAAAGGTACACTTGAGCCAACTAATGGCACAAATTAGATATGTTGATTAATTTATCACTGTGAGTTTCAAGCTTATTTTGTCTGGTGAGGCATCCTTTGACTTTTGCATCCCCAAACAAACCAACAACAATATGTACTGTAAAATTTGGACCATAGCCTAAGATGTAGCCTCAGATTATGCAGGATGCTGTTGTTTGTTGTTTGTTTGTTTGTTAATATTTCAAATAACACATTATCAAAGTCACTGAGATGAATACAAATACGAATAACATCACAAAGCACAAAAGCCTGCAAGAAACAGCAGGAAAGGCAGGGCCAATGTAGCTGTGAAAAAAGTTGCTGATTTTAGAATTGTTTTAAAGGATAAACAGGTCTTCACCTGGTTTTGAGACACTAGAGATTTTTTCCTGAAAATGACACCCTGTAATCAAAAATGTCACCTCCAAGATTCCCTCTTGCTTATTTCATTCTGTCAGGAAACTCAAAGGAGAACATTGAGAGATGGAACACAGTACGTGTGAAGATTGTGCAGAGAACAAAAATGAATCATTGTGGGCCTCCTAATGTCTGTTAGAACAGATGCAACAACCTGCCCTCTGAGTGAAGACAATACAACTGGGCTGGATAACTGATGCAGTATATTGAAATTGGTTGCATTAAAAGCGGAGGTGGTATTCAGCAGGTTCTGACGAGTTCTGGAGAACCGGTAGTGGAAATTTTGAGTAGTTCAGACAACCAGCAAATACCACCTCTGACTGGCTCCGCCCCCAACTATTCTCCGCCTCCCGAATCCCAGCTGATCAGCTGGGTCTTCTTTTGTTGCCCTGCACAGGAGAACGGAACTGGAAAGCAGGTTAGTGGGGTGGGGAGGGAATGGGGATTTTGCAGTAACCTTCCCCCAGGAGTGGGGTGGGAATGGAGATTTTACAGTATCCTTCCGCTGCCATGCCCACCAAGCCACACTACGCCCACCAAACCACACCCACAGAACCGGTAGTAAAAAAAAAAAATTGAATCCCACCACTGATTTAAAGAATTTGTGGGTAATTGGTCCCCCTACTTGGCATAAGCCTATTCAAGGTAGGATTATATCTGGATCCAATACGCAATTGTTATCTGTTTATAGAAAATAACCAGGAGGCTCTGGCACTTTGCATATTGAGAGGAAGATGGGTCTCTGCTCTGAGGAACTTGTTAAAATAGTTGCAGATTTGGTGAAGTCTGGTCTGTGCTACTATTATCCTCTTGAGGAACTGAGAAGCCCCTAATAAGTTTCCAAGGAAACCCAACAGTCTTTGGAACATACTGTGAAAATAACAGATTTCTTGAAAAGCAGCTGGTGCATTCTCCCCTGCCTACTCACACTCGTTATTTAAGGGATGTTAGACTGTTTGGCACATGTCTCTCTTGTTAAAAATATAACATGAGGATCCTGTTGGACCTGAGCAAAGTCTAGACTAATCTAGAATCTTGTTCTCAAGTTGCCCATAAAATTATCCTGGAAAGCCCATGAACAGAACAAGGATGCAATGACGCCCTCCCACTCTAGCGATCTGGTATAAAGAAAGGTAGGAGTCAGTTAAAAATGTGGAAAACTACCTGATTTTGGTGTCAATGGAGCCTTGAATGGTGTTCCAAAAAAGGTCTACTCCATGGATACACCAATATTTTCGGACTAAGGTGAAAATAAGTCTTGTGGAAGGTATTGATGACCATTCACAGATAGGGATGGGAAAGAATGGAGTGATCACAGCTGAAGTGTAATCAAAGTAAAAATTACATATTCTTAATCCCGTTCTAATATTTGCTCCTACATTTATCCACACCTCTTGAATCTGTCCCACCTAATGCAGTTTTATAATCACTAGGTATATACAGTATATTTGTGTGTGTGTGTGTGTGTGTGTGTGTGTGTGTGTGTGTGTGTGTGTGCCTGGCTTCAGATCAAGTCTTAAGAGCATTATGGGCCCTGGGCAAAGAAGTATACTGGGGCCCTACGACAACTACTCACAGGAATAAAAATGTAAATGGTCAATAAAATTAAACATATATTTGCATGCTAGTATTAATAAAAAATGCAGTAAAATTAATAAATATGCTGCTGTTTTTATGTGATACAAGGTGCATTGAAGGGTTAACATACACAGATTAATATGGGGCCCCTATGCTGTGGGGCCCACGGGCAAGTGCCCCTCAGGCCCACGTATTAAGACAGCCCTGCTTCCAATAGGGTTTTTATCCCTGGTGACTGCCTAGACAAAGGCCTACAGGTATTTGGGCAAGATTTTTTGAAGGGAGAGAGGGACTGGCCAAAGATCACCCAGCTGGCTTCATGCCCAAATTGGGATTAGAACTACAGTCTCCTGATTTCTGGCCTGATGCTTTAACTACTAGACCAAACTGGCTCTTAAATAATCAAAAAGTAGCATCAGTGTTGTGGTTAGCCGGCAGCAGGTGCAGATGGCTGAGGAGAGCGAGGACTTTGATGAAGGGCCAGGACCATCAGGGAGTGGACTGCTGCCTTCAGAGATTGTGGGAGCTGGCAGCAGTGACAAGGAGGTTCCCGAGGAGCCTGTGCCAAGTGCATGTGCACGAAGGATTGCTTGGAGGAAAGAACAATTACAGCAGCACAGGCGACTCAGGAGTAAGGCTGCAAGGTAATGGCCCCTCCCTCAAGAGGATAAAAGCCAGGTTTGGAAAAGCATTATTTGCAGATAGCAAAGAAGCTCTGAAACTCAACTTGTGGACATCTTAGTTCATGTCTGGAGAATCTTGTAAATTAGTTCTTATCTCTGGGGTTTGGGGCGGCATTGACAAACACCTTGGCAAGGCTCTTTCTTGTCAGAACTAATTAGTGGAAAGCAGCCTTTTATCTGCAAAGGAACAGAATTCGTTATTAAACCTTAAAAGGTGGGGGCTGCTGCTTTTGTCTGTGTTTGCTCTTTGGGAACCCGGTTGGTTCAGAACAATCACTTTGAAGCAGCACAAAAAGCCTGAAAGAGAGAGTAGAACTGCAGCTTATGTAACCACCATTTGTTTAGTAGCTTAATAGCTTATCAGGGATGGAACAGGGTGATGAAAGTCACACCACCTCTGATACCAGAAGAAATGCCACTCTGACTCAGGGCGTTAATATTTTAAACCCCTATGAAAAAGCAAGCATGAGAATAGAAGTTCTTGATAGAGGCAAAACTGCAGTAGGTTTCAGCAAAAAGAAGGTGGAAAGAATTTTGTGTATCTCCATATATTCTGGAGTAAGAAATATAGCCACATCCCCAAGGAATGCGAGCTTTGGTTTCAACGTTGGCGTGCCACTGGCATTGATGAAGTTGCTGTCCTCTGGCACTGATTGACCCAAGCAGCCTGCATGAGCCTGAGCAATTGGCAGCTGACAGGTCCATCTATTCCAACCCTGTAAAAACTGAAGAGAAAGGATGGAGGCCAGAAGGAGTGCCATCTACAACTGATTCAAAATGCAACAGAAAGCAGAATGAAAAGGGTCACTTTTTCCTGAAAGAATATGAGATTTATTGAGAACACTGTGTTTGTGTATGTGGAGGGATGGATGGACAGATTGATCACAGGCATCTATTTTATATGTGAAGGTGTGGTTTTGGATTTCTGGGTAGAGACAGGTACTATAATTCTTAATATCAAAGTATAGAGGATGAATCTTGTACGTAAAATTAACTTACTCAAAATACAGAGAAAATATTGGTTGTCATTGTTTTATAGTATTTAATGTTATTACAATTAATAATATCTCACATTCCCTTCAAAACCTCAAAGTGCCCCATGGCATTCCCTCCTTCCATCCACCCCCAACAACAATCCTGTTGTTGTTAGATTGAGAATGATGTGAGAGAGGCTCAAAGTCATCCATAGCCATTTAGTGAGAATCAGAGGTGGTATTCAGCAGGTTCTGACCAGTTCTGGAGAATGGGTAGTGGACATTTTGAGTAGTTCGGAGAACTGGCAAACATCACCTCTGACTGGCCCCACCCCCATCTATTCTCTGCCTCCTGATGATTGGCTGGGTCTTCTTTTGTTGCCCTGCACAGGAGAACAGAACTGGAAAGCAGGTTAGTGGGGTGGGGAGGGAATGGGATTTTGCAGTAACCTTCCCCCAGGAGTGGGGTGGGATTGGACATTTTACTGTATCCTTCCCCACCAAGCCATGCCCACCAAGCCACGCCCACCAAGCCACACTACGCCCACCAAACCACACCCACAGAACCGGTAGTAAAAAAAAAAATTGAATCCCACCACTGATTTAAAGAATTTGTGGGTAATTGGTCCCCTACTTGGCATGATGAGTCTATTCAAGGTAGGATTATATCTGGATTCAATATGCAATTGTTATCTGTTTATAGAAAATAACCAGGAGGCACAAGATGGACTACTGGATGGAAGTTATGAAGAACGGTTGCAGGAACCGGGTATGACTTGTCTAGAGAAAAGAAGGACTGGGGTGACATGATAACAGTATTCCAGTGTTTGAGAGGCTGCCACAAAGAGGAGGGGGTCAATTTATTTTCCAAAGCATCTGTAGGCAGGAGAAGAAGCAATGGATGGAAACTAATCAAGGAGAGAAGCAACCTGGGATTAAGAAGAAACTTCCTAATAGTGAGGACAATTAACCAGTGGAATGGCTTGCCTGCAGAAGTCGTGGGTGCTCTATCACTGGAGGCTTTTAAGAAGAGACTGGACAGCCACCTGTCAGAAATGCTATGGGGTCTCTTGCTTGAGCAGGGGTTTGGACTAGAACAGTGATGGCTAACCTTTTTGGCACCAAGTGCCCAAAGTGCATATGTGTACCCCAAAATGCAACATATGTCCCGCACATGCACCCCACTCCCACCCATGTGCATTCCCATGTCCCCCGTGCATGCGCATGTGACCCCTGCCCTCACGTATGCGCAGCAGAGACCCAAAGACCAGCTGTCCAGCTGGGGGGTGTACACGCACATGCGCAATGGAGCAGAGCTGGGGCGACGGCTCTGTATGTCACCTCTGGCACATGTGCCATAGGTTCATCATCACAGGACTAGATCTCCAATGTCCCTTCTAGCTCTATTTTGATTAAAGTTACATGCTAGTAACATCTTTGCTGCATGCTTTCAGACGGCATCTATCTGGCTACTGTAGAATATAATAGATCAGAGATGGACTCCTAATTTGATCCAGTAATATGATCCTTACTCTTCTTAAGTAATAGTAATAATAGTAAATTCATACAGGAAAAATTGAAAAGGAGCTTTGTGTAATAGTTTGTTGGAGTGTATCCTCAAACGTAAGTTCCAAGTATGATTTATCATTACTGCATTACCTGTAGAGGAAAAACCCAACATGGAGAATTTGAGGTGAAATTCTATAGGCATTTCAAATTTGGCAATGTTTCAGAGTTCTGTTTCAGACTTTCAGCACTAATAATGCTATGGAGGAGTTGTATCAGCCTAGCCAAAGAGATCCCCCCTTTCCCTTGGAACTGCATACATTCCCCCATCTTTCTTTCGAGGAAAAAGATTATTCAAAATCAAAAAGAGTGAGGAGACAACTGAATCATCAACCTGTCTTACAGAGTGGGCAATAAGATGATTCACATATTCTGTCTGGCAGGACAGTAGAATTCTAGACCCCTTCATCCTAGTAACCAGGGGTGGGATTCTACCGGTTCGGACTGGTTCTATAGAACCGGTTGTTATGATTCTGTACAGTTTGGAAAACCAGCAAATTGTGCCCCTGGCTGGCCCCGCCCCTCTCTGCCTGCTCCTCCCCTCCCCACCCAGTCAGTCCTTATCGCACATGTGCGACATTGCATGCATGCCCCACATCGCTGACTGCATTCTCTCCGATCCAGTCACTCCTTAGGGTATTTCTTTTTTTTTTCTTCCTCCTGACGATTAGCTGTTCAGATAATCAGCTGTGCTGGGATCCCCCTCGCTGTCTTACTGCCTCCTGGGGGGATGTTTTTGCTCCCAGAAGGTTTCCCTGAGGCCCAGAAGGCCCAAAAACAGAGTGCGGGGAGTGCTGCAAAAAAAAGAAGAAGAAAAAGAAGCCATGCCCACCCAGTCACATGTCCATGCTCACCTAGCCACGCCCATTTAGCCATACCCACAGAACCAGTTGTTAAAAATTTGAATCCCACCCCTGTTAGTAACCCACATTACTGTGTATGAAAAATTCTACATGGGTATGAAGTTTTCTTCTGACTTTTCTGCCAACATGGGGGACTCAGGAATCAAAGTTCTATAAGCACAAAAAGGTAAAGGCTGGGACAAGGGTCCCAAACCCCATTCTATGTATGTGTTCCAGGAAAATGGCCTTGTAAAGAAATATATACGGTTGGTGACATTCAAACCATACTTGAAGGGAGAGGGAGAATATCTGCAAATAGCCTGTGATTATGGGATTAGAAGAACTATGTGCGGGAGACTTTCCGAGTCAACTTATTGTCCATACGCGTTTAGCACATTCTCCGTGCTTTCATGCAAATTTCATCACTGTGTTTTTCCACCCCATAGACAGTTCTCTTCCCGTTTGTCAGTCCATTACAGTTATGCTTCCCTCTGGAATAGCAGCACATACCCCTTGAATGGTGGCAAACTCACAAAGCCACTCAGCATATGTACAATAAATATTCCTACCCTAATGCGAGACCACAATGGCTTGCCGTTAAGTTCCCGGACCTGCTTACTTTATTGGATTATTCCTACAAAGCCATTATCCAGTAGCCCTCCATATTAGAATGATGGACCATGACAATCTAAACACAGTTTTGCCAGAATGATTTAGACTATAATCCCAAGCATTGTATCCATACAGCACGGCAGTAATCTCTCGGCTATTTTGTTTTTAAAAAGCAAATATAACTCCAAGTAAAGGGAAATGAAAGACGCTTTGAGAGACATACATTATTTAACATAGTTCCTTTAAAGTCAAAAACACCCTGACCTTGCTTATAGATATCTGCAGTGAAATAAAATAAGAGAATGTTGATTTAAACTAATTTGAAATCTAACCTTGTTGAAGTGACTACTGAATGAATAATGAATAACTTGAATAAAAATGAGCAAATGGCTAGAATAAAGCTATGTATAATAGATGGCAATTATGTTATTTTAAAAAAGGGAGAAATAAGCTAGCTTGTCATTCTTAGCCATTCCCAAACAGATGTCTCAAGTGCTACTCAACTCCTTCTATAACAGCTTGCAAATCAACCAACTTTTGAATAATCTGTTCTGCATAATCATTAATGCTTTAAGCTCAGTCTCCCTTTGAGTTTGGCTACACTCTGGGAATATCTGATAACATGAACATGACACCACCAGCTATTACACAATAGCCACAACAAGGTGCAAAGTACTTCCCTCCCTTTCACCTCACCTATAATATTCCCATATTCCTCTGAATCTGGTAATTCTAGATAAATGCTATTTACAGCATGAGAACGTAATGCAGATCGAGCAAGTTACAGTGTGGCAGATGACTCTATTTTTTGCAAACTAGCAGGGTGGTGGTGGTGTGGTGGTGGATGAGACAAAACAAGATCACTTTAGCACTTGGCCACTGCATTGATCTGACACGTTCAGTCCAGGAGGGTAGAAATGAAGTTAAGAAGTTGCCAAACTGTGGAGCAAATTGAGCGAATGGAGGAGACACACACTTCACTGGATCTCATGCAAGTAATGTTTATTCTTGAGGAAGGGAGAAAAGCAATTGGAGATATCTGAATCTTTGAAGAATCATTCAGATATAGTGTTTGGTGGGAAAGGAAGTTTTTTTTCAAGTACAAAAAAACCACCCTATGTCAGATGAATTTGTCAATGACTTAAGCATGGGTTGGGAGCTGAATCGGACAGATAACATGCAAATATGAGATTGAGAAAGAGCTCCAGGGCCATTGTATGCCATGTCGTAATAATTGTATGATTTGTTTTTAATGTATTTATCATGTGCCTATAACTATACGCTGCATTATTTCTCAACCTTGGCCAGTTTAAGATATGCAGACTTTAACTCCCAGAATTCTCCAGCCAGCATGCTGGCTAGGAAATTATGGGAGCTGAAGTTCCCACACCTTTAATACAGTGTATAGATGTAGAATTACGACTATAATCTTTGCTGTTTTCTGTAATCCTCGGGCCACAGGTTTTCAGTGAATACTCATGTAGGTATTAAAAAAGGAGGCATATAGTCTCATTCTGTTCTCATCAGAGCCATCATTTTGCCTTTAGCATAAATACTCTGCAGAGAGGGTTTTTTAGCTGGGTATACTTGCTACCATCTTAACATTCAGTGCAAGACTTTTACGGACAATTATACCATTATAAGATTGCCCTTATAGGGAATGTGATGGCTCAATAGCTAAGACACTGAGCTTGTCAATCAGAAAGTCAGCAGTTCGCGGTTCGAATCCCTAGCACCACATAATGGAATGAGCTCCTGTTACTCATCCCAGCTTCTGCCAATATAGCAGTCTGAAAGCATGCAAAAATGAAAAATAGAGGGACCCCTTTGGTGGGAAGGTAACAGCATTCCGTGCACCTTCGGCGTCTAATCATGCTGGCCACATGACCACAGAGATGTCTTTGGACAGCGCTGGCTCTTCGGCTTTGTAACAGACATGAGCACCGCCCCTTAGAGTCAGGAACTACATGCATGTTCAAGGGGAACTTTTACCTTCACCTAAGATTCCCTTATCTTTTCCATACACCCCTATAGAACTTTATTTTTATTTGCTTATATTCCACCTTTATTACAAATAACTCAAGGCAGTGTAGATATCCGACACACCTGCCTCTTCCTATTTTCCCCACAAATGCAACTCTGAGTCGGGCCGAGAGTGACTGACCCAAGGTCACCCAGTTGTTTTTCAAGGTCAAGGAAGGACTTGAACTCACAATCTCTTGCTTTCTAGCCCAGTGCCTTAACCACTAGACCAAACTGGCTCTCGAATGCTGTTTTATAGGTACCTATTTCTCCCAAAGGTGGATTCCCTCTGGGCTGTAACTTTAAAAGAAATGTTGCAGTTTTATCGGAGCTTTAGGAACTAAAACCAATCTTGGATAGATGCTTCTCTATGGAAGAAGAAGAAAAAATATATATAGTGACAACATGAGGCTGTTTTTCCAAGCTGAAGAACGTAGTGTCAGTTCCTGACTGGAATACAGTTAATATGAGAAGAGCAACTTAGAATATTGTGTCCCTCTTTTGCTTTAAGATTTTCCCCTTTCTCCTTGCTTTTAATGACTATAGCACAGACCTTATCCCTAACAAAGATCTAAGAAAGTAATAATTCTGCTCACAGAGCATTGTGGAATTCAAGAAAGAAGTGTATTGTCCACTGAGTGCAACAATGTTCTGGTTATTGGACAGATTTATTTGATTTGGTTTTATTTCATTAGACTTATTTTATTGCTGACTTCCAAATCTTTCAGTATTTTGCAATCCTTGCCCTAAAAGCTACCTTTCAGAGGCAGATCTGTCTCTTTAACTGCAAAGGCTCACAAAGTGATAAACACCGAATGGAATGCTTTTAAGTATACAGAATACAATTCCATCACCTTTGAATAACCCCAGCACTCCATACCTATCTGAAATAAGAGGAAAGGACTTCCTAGTCAAAGAACAATCTCTAGGCTGACTGAGCTCAGACAGCCTCTCATTTTAGACTTTGATCACTGAGGTTGAGTTAACACTACATCTCATTTAATTTCTCCCCTTCTTTCAGCCTACTTGTGTTGACTATGATCTTTGACTTCTGTGATAATGCCTATAATCCAGTATTGATTTTTGCCACCGAAAGAACTTGACACTGCAGTGGGTCACACAAACAAAGAATTTAAACATTTTTCTTTGGATTCAAAATCAGAAACATTTGCTGTGTAGCTCAAAAGTGACTTGACACATGTAACTTTGGTAAATACTTTTCGGTAGTGGGAAAAGTCTTACATGATGGGCTCTGTAAGAGTAATCTATACTCAATAGTGGGAGTCCATTGGAGTTGGGTAACAAACAAATAAATAAATAAACAAACTCTTCATTCTCCTTATGTTCAGGTAGGTTTAGATATATTCTACACTGAGTCTATCCTCTCTTCTTCAGTTATATTTTATTAACTAGCAATAGCAATAGACTTATATACCACTTCACAGTACTTTACAGCCCTCTCTAAGTGGTTTACAGAGTCAGCGTATTGCCCTCAACAATCTGGGTCCTCATTTTACTGACCTCAGAAGGATGGAAGACTGAGTCAACTTTAAGCCAGTCAGAATCGTACTGCTGGCAGTCGGCAGAATTAGGCCGCAATTCTGCATTCTAACCACTGTGTCGCTACAGCTCATTCAACATAAACATATATGTTACTCTGAAGCCATTTGTTGGTCATTGTTATGCAAGTATGATTCCAGGTATTCATATCTTATGAGTATCCGAATTAAACATAGCTCATTTTCCAAATATTATGTGTCACAGGTCTCATGATTTTGCTAATGGCCTTTAAGTACCAGCATTAATTGGGTGTTTTATATTTAAATGTGAACAAATCACATTTGTTCCCTAATGTTAGTCATATGTAACTTTAACAGTCACACAAACATACAGTAATTGACCTGTTTGGGAATATATACATAGATTAGTATACATTTTATATGTTTCATAATGCTACCTTAAAAGTATGTGCAAAACAAAACAAAGTACTTCACTCAACAATCCCTTGGGAAATGAGGGCATAGTTGTATGCACCGGAAGAAAGAACTATTAGTAGAGATCCAAATAATTTTTCTGCTTCTTTCCATATCACGAGAATAACTTCAAATGTAATTTCATGCCGCATACATTACTTGTGGAACGTGCTTCGTTCATATGTGACAGAAGAGCGGGAAAGAGACTGAAGTCAACTATATTTTCCTGGAGAAAATACTTGTACCATTGATGGCACAAACTGTCTGTTCTGCCATTGGCTCTTCTCAATGTGTAACATCTCTGTGCACTGACATGCATAAGTCTGAAAACATTGTCTATTCAGATATTTCATTCATGATAATGCATGTACAAGAAACACAGAAGAGCAGATAGCTTTCTTTCCATTACACCCTTTTCCCACTGAACAATGGACATTTCATTACAGGTAATCCTCGATTTACAGCCACAGCTAAGTCCAAAATTTCTGTTGCTGAGTGAAAAAAAATTTTTAAAGTGAGTTTTACCCCATTTTATGACTTTTTGTATCACAGTTCACTGCAGTGGTTAAGTTAGTAACATGACTGTTAGTAACAGGAGGAGCCATGGTGGTGCAGTGGTTAGAATGCAGCACTGCAGGCTAACTAATTGCTCACTGCCAGGAGTTCGATCCTGACCAGCTCTAGGTTGACTAAGCCTTCCATCCTTCTGAAGTTGGTAAAACAAGGAACCAGATTGTTAGAAGCAATATGCTGATTCTGTAAACTGCTTAGAGAGGACTATAAAGCACTATGAAGTGGTATATAAGTCTAAGTGCTTTTGCTATTGTGAAGTGAACATAGCTTCCCCATTGACTTTGCTTGTGAGAAGGTCATCAAAGGTGATCGCATGATCCAGGGACATTGCAACCATCATAAATATTGGTCGGTTGCCAACGGTCCAAATTTTGATCACATGTCCATAGGGATGCTACAATAATCATAAGTGACAAAAAAGGTTCATAAGTCACTTTTTTTCTTTTTTCTTTTATAAAAAAGTATTATTTGGGTTTTCACACATACAAAATACAAGTAAAACATCTTTTTTGAAAATAGCATGGTCCCGGGTTGAACTTCTTTATACAGACACAAAACTCAATTTCATGCTCCTTTTTGTATTCTATTCCATATCTTATACTATTTTACATTTTCTATATAGTTTTTCCCCTTTTAATTTTCTCAATTTTATTTTGATTATCTCATCTCAATTCAAATCATTATATTTATACTTTTGTCTGTTTTGTTTCAATTTCATATTATTTTTTCTCATTAAACAAATTTTCTCCTGTAATTACTAATTGGAGTATGACACCTTTATATCTTTTAATTACATCAATTCAACTCTTATTTAAACTTCAATATATACCTTAAGTTTATGACCTTCAATATAATACATAACACATAGCTTCCAATCGAATTCTGCTTGGTACATTCTTATAATACACACTATGTTCTTTAAAAAAAGAAAAGAAAGAAAGATTGTAAATATATGTAATTATAAACCCTCATTCCATTCCAGTTCAGTTCTATCATTAATAGTCATTAAAATCTTAACATCTTTAACACTTCTTTTCAATTAAATATCATACTTCCTTAAAAACACATATAATCTCCATATTTAATTTTTTCCCTTATTTCTCTTCACATATGTTTTATAAATCATTAAATATACCTTTTGTTACATTTATTTATTGACAAGCATCCACTGAATTATGATAGCTATTTTATCAGACATTTTAATCATACATTGTTTCATATTTTCTAAAATTATTTCTGCTTCTAATATAACCATACTATCTTATGGACCTTTGCAGAATCCCTTTTTCCATTAAGTTTTCACCCATTATCTCTAAATAGGCCCTGTTTCTCTATATTTTGCTTCTGTCCTTTATCACTTCTTTTCCTTTCTTTCTTCCCTCTCATCTTCTCCCTCCCCTTTTTACCCCCTTGTCTCTCTAGTTCTAATTTCCTCTTCTGTTGCTTTCTGATTTTATACTTATTTTTCACTCTATTTTTTTTTGGGAGTTGTTTTTCCCAATCTTAAACTTTCCATTCTCTTTCCCCCTTTCCTTCCCCCCATCTAAGATTACTTCTTCATTAAAGATGGCTTCTTCTTTGTTGCAATCTTCTTGTTCTGCAGGCATTTCTTGTTTCTCATAATTCCAAATCTCCATGTCTAAAAACTGAAATACGAAGCCAAAAGAACCTCTCCCTTCTTGTGCATCTTCTTTGTACTTTTTAAGTTCCATTTTCAGTTCTTCTAAAAGTGGAACCATTTTAAACAGTTTTAAACAACCACCCGATTGATTTTAGTCATTCAAAACAATAACCAAGAATCCAGAAATCATCAAGTAATCCAGATAGTCCCGAGTTATATCTTCTTATTTCTTTTTCGACTTTCTCTTCCTGGGGTTTTTGTTGCGATATTTCAGTTAGAATGTATCTTTTGGAAGTCTTGTTGAGATTTTGCTGTAAGTTCTTTTTTTAATTCCAGGCAGTCTCCTCCCTTCCAGATCCTACCCTTTTATTCTTTTTCTCTCCTTTCCTGTTTTCAAAAGCTTTTAATTATCCAGAAATCTTTATTATCCCTTTGACTTTTTATTTTCAGCATTAAATGCCTATTGATGTCAAAGTGGATTTTTTTCCAATTTCTTGCTTGTCTCTTAGCTGTCAGTATAGGAAAAGGAGAAAACCAAATATTTTCCCTTTTCTCTCTCCTTCGCAGCTTAAAAATCTTCCTAGGGAACAATGTTATTGTTTTTTAACAGTTTCAATTCCAGGGTACCTTATTTGTTGCTTTTGCTTTTTGACCCGGTCAACCAAAACTTTCTCTTCTTATCTTCCTCCTGCACATTCTTTTCCGGTCGAGTTCTTCTTTGTGGTGGCCATTTCTGACCACCACTGCAACCGCCTTCGGGAAAGGGAGTAATGTCCAGCTGGGGAGGAGAGATGCGGCTCTCCTCAACCCTGCTGGCAGTCTCCCCCCTCTTCACCACCTCTATGGGGTGGCTTAGCCCCAAAACCAGCCGGCTCGGGGCACTCCACTGTAGTCATAGTACATCATTATAAAGTAGAATATACATATACACATCTGACCTACAAAGAAGATAAGACACTGGATCACTGTTTATCATGTTCATTATTAAACTTAATTTTTAAAAAGAGCCAGTTTGGTTATAGTGGTTAAAGCATCAGTCTAGAAACCAGGAGTCTATACGTTTTAGTCGTCTGTGGAGATTCTCAGTCATCCGGGTCATGGTTGTCCCAAAGGTGCTTTTTTCAAAAGGCAACGGGACTTTCTGGCTTTACTTTGAAGATGCTTTGTTTCTCATCCAAGAAGGTACTTCAGCTCTTCTTCTTCAGAACGGAAGAAGCTTCTTGGATGGTGGTGGTATTCTACCGGTTGTGGTATTCTATTGGTTCAGCCCAGTTCTGGCAAGCCGGTAGGAGCGATGACCAATGGAGACGAAACTGGTTCTCTCCGCCACTCTTCTGTTGGGCCCACCCACTTGCCTGGGCTTCCATACTCACCATTATCCTCTGAATTTGAAGTGCAGATGCTTTGCGCGGCACAGAAGAGTGCCGCGCAGCAGCTGCTGAAGCAACCGGGATCGTGCAGGCTTGCAGGAGGTGAGTTAGAACACCTCTGTGCCTGCACAAAGTGCGCGTTTGGTGCACGTGTGCATACAAAGTGTGTGCACATGTGCAAAGCGCGGCCGCCAAGCCACGCCCTCCGAACCGGTGGTAAAAATATTTGAATCCCACCACTGAGCAAAACATCTTCAAAGAAAAACCAGAATGTCCAGGTGCCCCTTGAAAAAAAGCACCTTTGGGATATGTTTTAGTCCTACCTTAGGCTGAGTGGCTCTTTCTTAGGCCTAGGAAGCAAACCATGGCAAGCCACTTCTGAAATCTTGCCAGGAAACTTAGTCTAGGTAATCGCCAGGAGTCAACACTCTCTCAAAAGCACAAAATAAGGAGGGGAAAAAAGCAAGCACAAAGAGGAATTTGACTGAATATTAAATGCTCCAAACAGCATTTTCTAAATGTATAAATATAATATTGTAAGTATTTAAGCAAGAATACAACCTATTAATAAAGAAGGAAAAGAAATAGAAAAAAAAAAAGATTGAACAACTCTTGGAAATTGGATGGGATTTTTTTCAAGCATCCTCTTTCTTTCCTCTCTAGAAGAAAGCAAGTTCAAACACTGACAAACAACCCTTACCAACAAAATAGATTTGCTTTACCTAGTAAAGCAAGGCTGAATAATAATGCATAGTTTGTGATTACAACCAGATTAAATTATGCCTGGAAAACAACTTTATTGAATTGACAGATGTATATATGCCAATTTGTCAAGACCCAAAGTTGTTTTTTTCCTAGTGAAAATGCTGATTCTTGGAATTTTGATCCTGGTCACCTTTTCAGAGCACAACAAAGGGGTGATTTCCTTAACTTATGCAATTTGTGCAATCTTCTAGACAAAATGGCAAATTAATCAGTCATTGAATCCTTAGGGTTTTTTTCCCCTCTTTTTTTAAAGACTTGAGCATTTTTAAAGAAGATGGAGTAATTGTTTAGTGACTTGGTTCCATTGATTTTCATTATGGATGGTTTTGGCTGGGTCTATGTCAGGTCATTGGGGAGAGATAGCCTTTGAATAGCTAAATAAAAGAAATTTGTTCCATATTCACAAAGAAAACTTCGAGCTCTTTAAAAGAAAAAGTTTTATATGATCTTCCCAGTAGAGAAATTTTCCTTGCTGAATCATTGGATCAATAAATGAAATAGTGGAAGTTTGACTAGATGTGGAACTGGAACTTTTCTTTTTACTACCAGAGGAAAACCCACAATGCAAGATTGTGAAAAGAAATTGTTTTCAACATTCCCTGGAGCCACACAGTAGTAGTTTTTTCTTTTAGCAAGTGTCAGGTTAGAATGAAGCAATTAAATGAAATTAATTCCATCTGTACAAGAGAATAGAGGGAAGGGGATTAGTTAATAAAATTTATGGTTGACAGAAAATGGAGGTTTCTCAGAACAATTGTAATTTTTGAATTACAGTATTTATTTATTTTTTCTTATTTGTAAGATATATATATATATATATATATATATATATATATATATATATATATATATATATATATATATATATGTGTGTTGTGTGTGTGTGTTTTCTTAAGTTTCTGGTACTTACATATGGTGTTCGGCTTGGTTGGTATTTTCCCACGCATTGTAGTTTTTAAAGTTGTAGCACGTTTCAGCAGAATCTCATCTGCCATCATCAGGCTTCTGTATTGTGTCCGTCAACTTTAAAAACTACAATGACGGGAAAACCAACAAGCAAATATATATATATATATATATATATATATATATATATATATATATATATATATATATATATATATATATATATATATATATATATTTGTTTTCTTAAGTTTTCGGATTAATGTATAGTGTTGTTGTTGGTATTCTCATTGTAGTTCTTTTAAGTAGCACGTTCAGCAGATCTCATCTGCCATCATCAGCCTGATGATGGCAGATGAGATTTGCTGAACGCTCTACACTTTAAAAGAACTACAATGACGTGGAAATACCCAACCAAGCCACTACATATATATATATATATATACAGAATACAGAAGCCTGATGATGGCAGATGAGATTCTGCCGAAATGTTGCTACAACTTTAAAAGCACAACTATAATGACGTGGGAAAATACCCGAACAAAGCTGAATACCATATATGTAAGTACCTGCAAAAACTTTATATATATATATATATATATATATATATATATATATATATATACACACACACATATACATACACACACACACACATACATACATACATACATACATACATACATACACACACACACACACACACACACACACACACACAGAAATGGCTGTGAAAGTCTGACTCACAGACAAACACTATATAGAAGCCTGATGATGGCAGATGAGATTCTGCCGAAACATTGCTACAACTTTAAAAGCACAACTATAATGACATGGGAAAATACCCAAACAAAACTGCTTGTAAGTTTCGATGTGGTTTCGATGTGGTTTCACTATTCACTCAAGTCCTGATAAAAGAAACCCTAGAAATCATCAAAAATAAATACCAAACACCCAAACACCTCTTGGAACTAACAGAACACTGCTTAACCAACACATATTTCATATACAAAGGACAAAGACACAAGCAAATTGAAGGAGCCCCTATGAGATCACCACTGTCACCCGTCATTGTAAACCTGTTCATGGAAGAATTTGGATCCAGAGCCCTAGCCAATGCCACCCACAAACCCAAACTATGGCTAAGATACATCGATGACACATTTGTTATTTGGCCCCATGGAAAAGAAAACCTAAACAATTTCCTAACACACCTAAATAGTACACACCCAAAAATCAAATTCACCATGGAAACGGAAACAAACAACTACCATTCCTAGATGTACTAATCTACAAAAAAACAGATGGCACACTAGGACACACCGTATACCAGAAGAAAACACATACCAACCGCTACCTCAATGCCCAATCCCATCACCACCCAGCACAGATAAACTCTATGGCCAAAACATTAATTGCCAAAACCAAATGCCTGGCAGACAAGACATACATAAAGACTGAACTATGCACCATGACTAAAGTACTGACAGCCAATGGCTTCCACAAAAGCAAAATCACAGGCCTGATCCGCAAAAACACACTGAGACATAATGGAGACCTAAAAGATGAACAGACCTATGGAACAGCTGTCCTGCCCTACATAAGAGGTACCACAGACAAAATCAGTAAGATATTACACAGGCATCACATCAAGACTGCCTTCAAAACAGACAGAAAAATAGCAGCCATCCTAAGAAACCCCAAAGATAAAATTGACCTGGAAAACCAAGGCATATATGAAGTCCCCTGTGCATCACGCCCTGCCACATACATCGGACAGACCAATAGAAGAATAAGTACCCACCTGGATGAACACAAAAATGCAGTGAAAAACTGGAACATACTTCCTCACTAGTCCAACACATGAAAGCCACAGGTCATAGCATCGACTTCAATGGCACCAGAACCCTAGCCACTATAGAAAACCCCAGCTACAGAATTATCAGAGAAACCATAGAGATTGATAAAAGACCAGAAAGCATGAATAGAAGAGATGATTCCACCAGACTGTCAATTATCTGGAAGCCTGCACTCACAAACAAAAAAAGTCTCCACACCACAAACCAAGCAAATACCTGGGCACAAACAGACCCCACCTGATACCTCCAGCTCAAACACACCCCAACCAAGCACCCAGATGAAACCTAGCTTCCTAATAAATGATAGCCGTCCTTTTATCTGAAGCCAAGCCACACTAAAAGCCTCTAATACAGGAACACAATGTTGCCAGCCAATCAAAAAACCCTACAAAACAGACAGAAGATATTAGAAACACCAATCAAGCAGAACACCGCAAACTCCAAGACCAATAAACATAGACCAAGACTCCCAACCAATCAGGATGAAGAAAAAAAACCATTCTAACACAGCAGTAGTCTAGCCCCAAATTTAAAACAGAAACGGCTGTGAAAGCCTGATGATGGCAGATGAGATTCTGCTGAAACGTCACTACAACTTTAAAAGCACAGCTATAATGACGTGGGAAAATACCCGAACAAAGCTGAATACCATACATGTAAGTACCCGTGAAAACTTAAGAAAACAAATATATATGTATATGTATGTATGTATGTGTGTGTATATATATATATATATATATATATATATATATATATATATATATATATATATATATATATATATATATATATATATTTTTGAGGTTCTCGCAGGTAGTTGTATGTGGATCTTTAGTTATTGGGTTTTCTCAGCGTAAGATTGGAAGTATCTAGGCAGCGATGAAGTCTCATTCATCATCTTCAGGCTTCTGTCTTCAGCTCTGTGCTTCTCAGAGTGAGCACAGAGAAGCACAGAGAAGCACAGAGCTGAAGACAGAAGCCTGAAGATGATGAATGAGACTTCATCGAAACATTGCCTAGATACTTCCAATCTTACGCGGGAGAAAACCCGAATAACCAAAGATACACACACACACACACACACACACACACACACACACACACATGTGCTGCAATGGAGAAATGGGCAACAGAAAGGCTGGCACTGTCTTCTCCCTTTCCTTCTCCTTCCCTCGTGCCGGCCACTCTGTTGCCTGTTTCTCCATTGCAGAGCAGCACAGTGCCCAGGATCCACTTTGATAGTGGGGGTTGGTAATAATTTGCCTAGCCAAACTAACCTCCCAGTCTCCCCTACATTGAGCCCAGCTTCGATCTTGTTGCCAACTTAATTCTTCACCCTCTCACTTTTGCCTGCAGACTGACCAACCCCCTCTGCACACAGCTCCTCCCTCCACTTCCCCCCAATTCTTCACCTTCCTGCAGGAGCTCTCAGGAGCATCAACTCCTTGTCTCTATGCTAACCCCCACCCCTCATTCCTTGGAAACCTTGCCTCTTAAAAAGAGCCATGTCCAGAAGGCTGAAACAGCCATGAAACCAATATACAGACAAGCACCCTCAGAAACAGCCTTTTGCCAAAGGGTGGCAATTTAACAATTGATTCATTCGCCCGAGGTTAGGTTGGCCTTCATAGGAGGATCGTCCCGCATGTGTGCCTCCCATGTATATAAGCTCTGCACATTGTACTTTACAGCAACAGGCACATAATTACTAGTGGGAATCAATTTTTTAAAAAAAGTAGATTAAATATATAGGATATAAATGACAACTAAATTTTAAAAATCCCACCCACATTCAACATTAAAACAATCAGTCTCCAAAGGTATCCCAAAACAGGCAGTTCTTCAAAAAGCTTTGGAAATTGTAAGAGGCTGATTTGAAATTTGGGGAGCGGTCAAGCTGTTTTTCCAAAGAGAAATCCATAATGAAGACAGGGAAGCGGCCTTCAAAATGCTTGTTTTTATTTGGAACAAAATCCATCATGACATGGATAGCTGATACAAATTTATTTTAAAAAATGTCAAAGAATCTGACTGTTTGATAACAATGTTACCCATTCAGTAGTGTCCGATCCTTGGTGATTCTATGGACCACCGGGAGCTTCCACATCTTCCAATGTTGCACTACTTGAGTGGTTCCATGCTCTGGATGGTGTCAACTTTGTGCGTGTCCAGCCGCTGTGTCCCT
Source organism: Notechis scutatus (assembly GCF_049901735.1). Lineage (NCBI taxonomy): Eukaryota > Metazoa > Chordata > Lepidosauria > Squamata > Elapidae > Notechis > Notechis scutatus. Next base: position 187,716,568 of record NC_142010.1, on the reverse strand, counting down.
TTGGTGGCCCTGCTACTTAATATGAAATAAAATCACTGAATTTGTTCAAAGCAACAGATAGTATCTGATCTTTTTTTTTCTTTGAATCTATACTTGTATATCCAAATGAAAAACTTTCCTATACTTGTGTATCCCCCTCCCCCCATGGCCTAAGCTAAATCTTTTAGCTCATTTTGATCCTACTTAACCAGAAGTAAATTTGGAGTTTTTTTGGTTCCTATTTTTATACAAGGTTGCTCCAAAAGTACGTCTCCTGCAATTTCCCTTCCAACATAGCAGAAGAAATGATAGGGAATGGGGGTGGAAAGAGTGACTGGTGGGTTATTTTCCTTGTAGAACCTAAGAAAGGTGTCAAGCAATAAATATATGGAGAGATAATAATCACATCATTCTTTTAGCAAATGTTCTTCTTATTAGCATATGCCATCCCAGCCAAAATCTTTCAAATGCGTTATCAGGAAATTTGCAGTTCATCCCATCCAGTAATTTTCTCTTTCACAAAGCTTCACTGGTCAGCCTATACCAGCGGTGTCAAATCCGCAACAACATGTTGTCATCACATGATGTATCACAACATTTTCCCCTTTGCTAAACCGGTGTGTGTGTGTGTGTGTGTGTGTGTGTGTGTGTGTGTGTGTGATGCATCCGGCCTGCGGGCCGCCAGTTTCATATCCCTGGCCTACACCTTCTGAAGGACAGTTGCCTTGCATGGAACAGCTATAACCAATGAATACAGATTAGATCAGATTGGTACAAACAGGCCAGCCAGGGCCAGCTAACTTGTTTTCTACTAGTAGTTGCCAATTGCCAGCTGCTGGAGATAGCTGTTTTCTGCTTGGATTTTTTTAAAAAAAATGGTATCAAATTATCTATGCTTGAAACATTATTACAAGATCATTACCATCCTGAGTACATGTGGGCAGTCTCCCATTCAGTTCTGAAGAGCTTGCAAAGAATCTCACTAGTTTTCCAGGCTTTGCCATGGTTGTCATCTCCATATTCCCAAAGATGAGTTTCAGGAACTACTGAATTTGTTAATACTTGTCGAGATGAAGATTGAAAATAATTTCTTTTCTTTTTTTTATTTCATTCTTTTTTTCTGTCTTTTTTTAACTTTTTTCTTTGCACTTTTTCCTCTCTTTTTTTCACTTTCCTTTCTCTCTCTGAGTTTGGTTTGTATTGTTTTTTATTGCTGTAATTAAAATTATCAATAAAATTATATGATAATAATAAGCACAGTGAAGTCAAGAAGAAGGTTAATAGAGAATATATCAGAAGAGCGAAGATCTTAAAAGTCCAAACCTAGGACATAAATACCATCAAGACAATGAAACCCTGGATAATTCCAGTCATTAGGCCAAGGGTCTTCGAATTTGGCAAGTTTAAGACTTGTGGACTTCAACTCCCAGAATTCCTGAGCTAACATGACTGGAAGAGGAATTCTGGGAGTTGAAGTCCACAAGTCTTAAAGCTGTCAAGTTTGAAGACCTCTGCATTAGTTACACAGCTCTATAGTGGAATGAACTCGGGCTGAACTAGAAACCCTGAATAAGATAACCAGAAAAATAATGACAATAAATCATTCCTTTAATCCATGCAGTGATGTTGACAGATTTTATTTACCAAGGAACATAGGTGGGCATGAAATGTTGCAGATATACCAGACATTTAAAGAACAATAAAAGGCATTGAAATAATATCTGAAGAACAGCGAAGAAAGTGCACTGAAGTGTAGGAGATAACATGAAGGTAGACTGAATGAAGAATAGAAAAGAAATGTGGCAAGGCAAAGTGACTGTCTGCAAACAAAATAGCAACAATGGTGCATTGAAATGTCTACAAGAAATACCACTTGCTTGCAAGCAAGAACTGGGGGGAGCACATGCAGACAAAGTAAAAGAAAATGAGGCAGCAGAAGAGAAGAGAAAGAACTGGAGAAAATCACAATATATAAAGACCTGCATGTAGAAGTAGAACCACTGTGGCAAAAGGAAAGCAACGATAGTACCAATAGTAGAGTAATAGGCATCTTGTGTGCAATTCCAAAACATCTGAGCATCACTTGAACACTATTGGCATTGACAAACTCGCCACCAGTCAATTGCGAAAGTCAACTTTACTTGGAATAACTTACATTCTGTGATGATACCTTTAATATTATTAAACAACAACTCTCCTAGGTTCTTGGGAAGAATTTGATAGGTGGACAAAAATATCATTCTAATCTAAACATCTGGCTCACATAATAATAATAAAAGATCTCAGGTTATTACCCACAACTTCAAGGAAACGTACATTTGCTCATTCTCAAATGTTGTCCAGAGCAATGATTCACCATACTTTATATCTTATGGGACAAAGTAGGACCCACAAACTTGGTGCTGCAGAGATCAAGGTGGCCATTAGAGGGAAGCAAAGAAATACATAAGATTTTTTTTTGGGGGGAGGGTGGGGGGGGGAGAAGGATGGGAACTTTTATACCCTATATTTGCTAGCCTAAAGCAATCTGACCAGTTTTTAAACTCAAAGGTAAATGGACTCAAATCTAAAATTAGAAATAGTATCCAAACAATAGCAAGGGAATGATTCAGCTCTCCCTTTGACCTCTAGGTGGCAGTCCTTGAGAAAAAGAATTGGGATTTTTATCAGGAAATAGCCAGGGCAGAATTCATTAGGAGATTAACCCCATTGCACACAAATTAAATGAGGCCCAAGGTTTCTTATCGCACTACACATGTTAATTAGCCATTCAGTATTAACGGTGTCTTGGTCACAGCTAACTGCTACTTTATGTTTAGTTGCTTGTAGAGCAATTCTATCTTTCACCTTTTCTTTCATCCTTCCTCTCTTTTCCTGCTCCAGAACAACAACTGTCTGTGGAGATATGACATTCTTCCTGCAGAATGATACTTCATGAATCTAAAGAGGTGAGCTATGATCCACAGAAGCTTTGCTAAGAGCGAATAGGCTTGTCATGGAGACTGTTTTACTGTTTTTGCAGCCAAATTAGTCATGGCTGTGTTCCCTGGAAATGAGACAAACAGTGTTTTTAAGTCTTGGGAGACAAGTTACCTGTTAATATGTATATTTTAATTTTAAAAATAACTTGCAAGCTATTCCATTGGCTAATTGTTCTGATTGTCAGAAAATGTATCCTTACTTTTAGGTAGTATCTCTTTTTAACAAGCTTTCACCCATAATCTCTTGTTCTGCTTTCAGTTGCTTCTCCAAAGAGATTGCCCCCGCTTTTTCTCCGTGACAGCCCTCAAATATTGGAACACTGCTATCATGTCAGCCCTAGACCTCTTTTCATTAAACTATACAATATCCAGCTACTGCAAGTGTTCTTCATATATTTAGCCTCCAATCATCTTTGTTGCTCTTTTCTGTACTCCTTCTAGAGCAGGGGTGTCAAACTCGTTTTCATTGAGGGCCTCATCAAGGTTGTGTTTGACCTTGGGGGGGGGCATGGCCAGGGTAGATAGGCATGGCCAGCTCGATGTCACTCATATCAGGGGCACCTGTGGTGGCCTGAATGTTCTGCCCGCAAAAACAGGTTCCTGAGCTCCGATTTTGGCTGTTTGGGAGGGCTGCATCCGGCCCACGTGAGCTCCATTTCTGGCTGTGACAGCCTCCTGCAACCCTCTGCCAGCGAAAAAACTCGGTTTTGGCTGGCAGAGGTGCTGCGGGCTGGTCCTTCACTGTTTCCAGGGTGGCCCTGCAGGCCAGATATAAGCACCTTCATGGGCCAGATCCAGCCCGGGGGCCTTGAGTTTGACACCCCTGTTCTAGAGTCTCAGCATCATCTTTGGTGACCAAAACTGGACACAGCATTCCAAGTGTGGCTTCACCAGTGTGATGTCAAACGGCATTATCACTTCTCATTGTCTTGGTCCTATTTTTCTGTTGATGCAGCCTAGGACTGCATTGGCTTTTTTAAGCAGCTGCAGTATAATGCTGGCTCATACTTACTACTGTTGAGCCAGGTAGTGGCAATTCTATACCTGGGCTTTTGACTTCTCCTTCCTAAGTGCTTTCATCCCTTACTTTTCTCACCACTGAATTGCAACTTGCTGAATAGGCTGACTTCTCCTTCTCTGGGACAGCCCCTTAAGTATTGGAAGACTTCTACTATATCACTTCCGGTCCTTTTCTTTGTAACACCAGGCCGTTTACCGCTGCCACTGTTCATCTTATTATGGTTTAAGCTCCAGATCTCTTATCAACTTTGTTACTTTTTTCTGCACTCTTTCTAGATGTTTCCTTCCATTTCTTTGCTTGCTGTGACAGATGAACGTGCTCTTTCACACGAATTGTTAAGCCGGGGTGTTAGATTATCATTTGTCAGAATTGCAAATCCTAAAGTAGCTTCTTTATTCACAGGAACCATTATGTCTGAGATGGGTCTTTGTTTCCACTGGCATACAATGTTTTCAAATATCTTTTCTTTCTGTGCTTACCATACTCTCCCCATTCTGTTTCATTTTTACCCTCCCAATCTCCTATAAATGAGTGTGTTTCTAGAGACCTCACTCCAGAGGAAATGAAGACTATAATTTTGTTGTTTTACAATAGCGGCTGTTTTAGGTGGAGGGAAGTGTGAGAAATCACGTATCTGTCATATGGCAATGACTCCCTGAATTTCTCCTGAGGGGAGTGGGGGAAAGGCATGACTTGAAAAAGCTTGTAGGCCAGGAGGTATTTTAGATATCTGTTCCTGCAAATTCCTTCTCATATAATGATAACTAAATGACGTGAGTCAGTGAGCCGTTACACAGTTCAGGAAATAGGCAGAAATGAGACTTTTTCCAGGAATGAGGCATTTGAGCCATTTTAGCCTGTGGGGCAATTTGCTGCTAAATATAGTTATCAGGGAGTACTGCTGACCCTCTCCAATAAATATGTCAATTAAAGACTTATAAAAACCATTTGCGGGTAACAGAAAATGAGCATTGTTAGAAAGCTGTTACAGCATTTTAGAAAGCTTGGCAGGTGATTTGAGGCTACAGTGCTTTTTGATTCATTGACCAAACATTGCTCGTGCAGAGGTTAATCAAGACCTGTTTAGAAAACTAGTAAGCATCTTTCATACTTCCCAGTTTTGGGTGTTGTTTTAATAATAGCTTCAGGATGCATAATATTCACTTTTATTCATATAAGTCAAGATCAGAAATATGACAGAAAGAGCCTACGCGTACGTGTGTGTTTGTCTGCATACTTCTCATGAGTACAAATAACTAGTTTGAAACGTTGTTTGTTTGAAATGTTTAAGGTAAGGACATAAACATTGTACAAGAAGAGTTCATTTAGGAAAGCATGAAGGGCTAAGAGAACACATGGAGCTTGCTTGGTCCTTTTTATGATGGGAGGCATGTTGCCTATGTCCTCAAGCTGTGGATCTTGCATCATGCCCTCAACTTTGCAATAATGGATCTGAACAGATCTGAAATCTCCACTCCACTGAAACAGTGGAGGTTGACAACCCATACACGCACCCATAATGGCTAAATGAAACAGATTTATGATTATGATTTTGCCATCCTCAATGCTCCTGTTCCCATTTGCTGATTCTCATTTGTACACTGTACACATTCAAAAAGTGCTCACAGGGTTATGCATTTATGTTCTTCCTAAATAACATTTTCCAAGATGATTCTGATAGAACCCTTTGGTCCACTATCACTCAAAGTCATATTCCTCTGATACTCTTTGCTGATAGTTTTGTTTTAGATCCTCTAATTAAAGGAAGCAGACAAATCTTTTTAATGCATTGAATTTGATACCTAGGGCACAAATATAGCATCTGTCTACAAATCTTTAAAGTATCTGTGGGTTTTCCCAGGATCATCAGGCATCTGCTAAAGGTAGCTGCAGGAAAAGATGTGGGTGCTTTAAAAACTTCATGCTCCTGGAGTCTCCAAAGAATATTTCTTAATTATTTCCAAAGAACTACATAACCCTATTTTCTAAGTATGTGTGTGTGTGTGTGTGTGTGTGCATGCACGCGCACGAGAGAGAGAGAGACAGACAGAGAGACAGACAGAGACAGAGTCAGAGAGAGACAGACAGAGACAGAGTCAGAGAGAGACAGAAAGAGAGAGAGAGACAGAGAGAGACAGAGAGAGAGAGAGAGAGACAGAGAGACAGACAGACAGACAGACAGACAGACAGACAGACAGACAGAGACAGACAGAGACAGACAGAGAGAGAGAGAGAGACAGAGAGAGAGAGAGAGAGACAGAGACAGAGACAGAGAGGGAGGGAGGGTTAGGAGATTTTCAGTATAGTTTGATAGGTATTGTCCATCCAAACCTAAGGAATATAAATAACATAATCCAAAATATATTTACTCAGTAGTAAGTCCCAGTATATTCATTAGATAAATTACATGGGATCTTCAGTTCTCCAGGTTTGTAAAGCATAAATGTAAACATGCATACTTAAATTTCTCTCTGTGTGTTTGTTGTATCCCTATCCTGTGTCAATTGGCGGGACTTGCAATCTTTCGCATATCCGTCCAGAATCATACCCCACTGTGTTCAGTGGATGATTTTCTCATTAAAGTGTGCATTTTAATCCAAGAATGATTCTGTATCTCATCATGGTAAACATAGATAAGATGACAGTCCCTGCAAAGGCACACGTTCTCTTAAAACCAGACTAGTTCAAGTTTTTACTGACAGGGTGCATTTAAGAGCATAATGTTGCAAAACCCATTCCAAGACTTTCCTGATGTCTACACAGATTTTAGTAGTCATGAGACCCTTTGGGTCCCAAAGGCATGAGTGATGGAAGGAGTCATGATTTGATGTTCTTGCCAGGTAGCATTACTGAAAGATGATTGTCCAGTTTCACAATTCAGACTTTCCGGTAGAGCAGCCTTCTCTAGCTTGCGCTCTTCAGATAAATTAGAGTCTAGTCCAGTGGTACCCAAAGTGGGCGGTACCACCCCCTGGGTGGGTGGGGGTGGGGGGATGCCTTAGGGGGGCGGTAAGAGGCGGCAGGGGGGCGTTCGAGGCTCTGCAGGGTGCCAATGGGGTGTCATTGACTGTTGCACCGCTCAGGAGCCGGCGCCTCGAATGCAGCAGCTCCGATGCACCGCATTGAAATGGGCTCCACGAGGAGGAGGAGGGGATGGAGTGAAGTACAGTAAATTTGAGTGTGCTGCACGGGTGCTGCAAGAGCAGCGAACAGCCATGGAGCCGGCTGTGGTGGGGCCTGGAGGGTGCGGACGAGAGGAGAAGGAGAGGAGAGGGAGGAAGGAAGCCTCCGCCACGGCTTGCGCTCATTCCTCAGCCAACCTGGATTTCCAGAAACTCACCACGAAGAAAGAAAAGAAGCTTCTCACAGAAAGCCCTGCATGCTCTACTCTTCGCTATCCTTTTTTCTTCCTTCCTTTTGGAAATCCGGCCTAGCTGAGGACCCCTCCTCTCGTTCTTCAGCCAGCCCAGATTTCCAAAAGGAAGAAAGAAAAGGGGACAGCGAAGGGCCCCAAGGAGAGCACGCAGGGCTTTCCGAGAGAGTGAGAAGAGACACAGAGAGGGAGCGAGAGAGAGCGAGATACACACACAGAGAGAGGGGGGGAGAGATTCGGCTCAATTCAGCTCTGTCTGCTCCCCTCTCTCTCTCTAGGCTTTGCCCAGGTTTGCAAGGATTCAGCAGCGATCTAAGGCAGCAACCTCGTAGTACTGTGAGGTAACAGCCTGACTGTCCCTCCTTTTGGAATGCAAGGTTTATTTTTGTATCGTTCCAGAGACAGAAAGAACGTGGCCAATTTTCCTTACAGTTATTCCCTGGGTGTGGGAGTTGGGAAGGGGGGAGAAGGAGGGAGGAAGAGGCATAGAGAGAGAGAAAGAGAGAGAGAGAGAAAGAAAGAGGAGGAAAGGAGGGAGAGGGAGATAGAGGGAGAAAGATAGAGATGGAAGGGAGGAGAGAGAGAGAGAGCAACCTGTCCCCCATAGAAAACACAGAAAACCACAAAACCTGGGGGGGTCATGTGACTCAGCCCACCCATGTCTTGGGGCTCCCGGTGTTTTGTTTTCTGTGGGAAACAGGTCCAAATGGCTCTTTGAGTGTTTAAGGTTGCAGACCCCTGACCTAGAGGGAGGCAGAGGAAGGGGGGCTTTGACCACATGCCAAAGATCTTGCTCAGCCAAGCCCCACCCCCCCTTTGTAGTTGCCGTGCCTGACAGCAAGTTCACAGGGTGCCCCTCCTGCCAGGGATCAGCCTCCCAAGCTGCTGTCCCCTACTTCCTGGAGCAGGGCAGGGTTGAGGAAGCCCAGGGCAGGCAGCCACTGTCATGTTCTGTCTGTCTATCTATCTGTCTGTCTGTCTGTCTGTCTGTCTGTGTGTCTGTCCATCCATCCAGAAGGTCTGCCTGCCTTCCTGCCTACCTACCTACCTGTCTATCTATCTATCTATCTATCTATCTATCTATCTATCTATCTATCTATCTATCTATCTGTCTGTCTGTCTGTCTGTCTGTCTGTCTGTCTGTCTGTCTGTCTGTCTGTCTGTCTATCTATCTATCTATCTATCTATCTATCTATCTATCTACCTACCTACCTACCTACCTACCTACCTACCTACCTACCTGTCTCTCTCTCTCTGTCTCTCTATTTATCCATCCATCCATCCATCCATCCATCCATGTTTGAAGTGCCGGCCCTGCAGGCACATTGGGAAAGTAGAGCAAAGCCAGTCTGGGAGGTGGGGGGAGAGAGAGAGAGAGAGACCAGATGCATCAGATTGAAATGAGGCCTAGTTTAGACTGAGGCCCTTTTCCACACTGAAACATCTTTGCCAGCACATTGAAACCTCTTTGGCTTCTATTAAAGGTTTTGTGGATGAAACATGGTCAAGACTATCAGGAAGCTCTCACATTTTGTTGAGACTTTAAACAGGATCCATTGGACTAGATCTCCACCCTAAAAAATTACTTTTCCCCAATGTTTTAAAGTGCCAATTCTGAAGAAGGCAAAACCAAAATGTACTGGTAAATTACAAGGAGAACACACACATACACACACACACTCCCTTCTAACCCTACTGGAGCAGGTGATTGGATTAGAATAGATATCTCATTATTTTTCTCCTCCCTCCCTTCCTCCCTCCTTTATTTCTTTTTCTTTCTGTCCCTTCCTTCCATCCTCCCCTTTCTTCATCTGTCCCTTTTTCTTTCTTTCCCTTTTTCTTTTTTCCTTCTCTTTTCTCTCTCTCTTTCTTTTCTCTCTCTCTCTCTTTCCCTCTCTCAGGCTCACCCCATTGACTTGGTGCACTGCTTCGCTCGGACTTGCTTGGGCAGGTCCCTCCGGTGCAGCGGGCTCATTGGGGTGGACCTGAGGGCTGGCACCCAAAAACGCAACAGTGGTGGCATGTTTGAAAAGTCGAGCAAAGCCAGAGGTCGGTAATTTTTGCTGCAAAGAATCACAAAAGCTTCTGGGTTGTGCACAAGAAGGGACACACATGTCAATGCAATTCAGCAACATAAAATAAAGAAATAAAAATAAAACAAATCAACAAGAATCAGTAAAGCATCTCTGATTAGATTTTATTCACTACTAGAATCTAATCACAGATGCTTTGCCAATTCTAGTGCAATGACCTGCTCCAGCAGGGTTATAAGGGAGTGTGTGTGTATGTATGTGCATGGCTGTCAAAACTCCCAAAACAGGTCAAGTAGCTCTGGGGAGGCCAGTCATAAATTAGAACACTTGGTAAACAATCCGCCAATAAGTGAGGACCACTTGTATTTGGTTTGCCAGTCACCTGGCCATGCCCACCCAGTCAATGACCACCAAACCACACCTATCTGGTCATGTGACCAGCAAGCCACGCCCAGCCAGCAAGCCATGCCAGCCAGTCACATGACCAGCAAGCCATGCCCACCCAGTCACATGACCAGCAAGCCACGCCCTCAAATTAGGCCATGCCCACAGAAATTTAAATCCCACCCCTGGGTGGGGTGCACCGAGGATGAGTTTCTAGTACAAAGGGGGCAGTGGACTGAAAAAGTTTGGGAACCACTGGTCTACTCACATAATCCCTAGCAGACCCATGGAAGATACAGTATAAACAAGTTACCAAACCCTCATAAAAGCCCCTTCTAACAGAAAATATGTTGCTTATAGTGATTTATTTAAATTTATGTTCACTTTCTCTGGCTGCATTTAGGCATGGTTTATATCAGGGGTCTTCAAACTTGACAGCTTTAAGACTTGTGGATTTCAGTTCCCAGAATTCCTCTCTCAGTCATGTTAGCTCAGGAATTCTGGGAGTTGAAGTCCACAAGTCTTAAACTTGCCAAGTTTGAAGACCCTTGGTTTATATTATGGGATAAACAATATATACGTATATATACAATATATAGTGATTTATTTAAATTTATGTTCACTTTCTCTGGCTGCATTTAGGCATGGTTTATATCAGGGGTCTTCAAACTTGACAGTTTTAAGACTTGTGGATTTCAGCTCCCAGAATTCCTCCTCCAGTCATATTAGCTCAGGAATTCTGGGAGTTGAAGTCCACAAGTCTTAAACTTGCCAAGTTTATATTATGGGATAAACAATATATATGTAATTGTAGGTATATACATGTATATGTTGTATATCTGAACTTTTATTTCTTTTACATTCGTGGTAAATGCGTGATTCCCTCTCCAGACCACTGCAGATGAGTAAGATTGCTTTAAATCTTTCCTAGCTGCTTCTCCCCCTCCCCACACTCGCACCTCCCACATGAAATCAGAAATAGTTTAAAGATTTTTCTCTCCCCAAATCATGCAAGGTGGCTCTGTTCCAGATCTGCATAGTTTCACTAAAATAAAATAAAAAATATCATTAAAGGTCAGCTGCGCACTTCCTATATAATTTAACCTGTAAGTTTGACTCAACAACTTCAGGAAAAAAAAAAAAGAGCAATAAAATTTAATCCCAAAGGATAGTTCCGATTACTGCTGAACATTTATTGATGGCTAATGTGCCAGGCATGCACAAAGTATAGCATTGGTGAGTTGAGATGATTTATCCTCTTCTATTTGAGGGATGAGCAATCTTCAGACTCAGGATCATATATGCCCCCGCCCCCCTACAGTAACTTTCTTTTTTTATTTTACTTGCCCTTAAATTTGCTGCCGAAGCTCAATTGCTGAAAATTTCTGAAATGTTGTGTGTCATGGTTTGTTACCTTGCTGAAGTGGGAATTAACTAAAATGCTGGGAAGCCTTAGAATAAGCTTAATACAGTTTGGAAAAAAAAAAAAAAACCTCTTGCAAATCCATAAAAGCTCAGTTCCAGCTATATACACCACCCAACCACATAATTGTTCTCCTTACTGCAACTGAAGAAACTTTCAGGTTCCCGTAATGTTAGAAAATTGGAAACAACATATGATTAAAAAGAGGGATAAAATAGTCAGTGTAATTTAGTGAAACTTTTGTGAATAAAATAAATGAAATAAAATAAATGAGAAAATTGAATTAGGAAGGAACGGGAACATTTTAATTACTCAATGTTTTATAAAATATAATTGAAGAGGGGGGGAATTTTATAAGTTTATAAGTGTTCCCATAGAAGTATGATATTTATCTGAAAAGTAATGTGTAAAATGTTAAGATTTAAATGAATATTAATAATAATGATAGAATTGAATTGGAATGGATTGTTGTTTTAATTATATTATACATTTATAATTTTTTCTTTTTTTAAAATACAGTGTGTAGTTTTAGAATGTACCAAGCAGAATCCGAATGGAAGTTATGTATTATATTAAGTGTTATAATTTTAGGGGAAAGATATAAAGGCGTCATACTCCAATCAGTGATTACAGGAGAAATTTTGTTTAATGAGAAAAGATAGTAGACAATTGAAACAGGACAGACAAAGAATATAAGTACAATGATTTGAATTGAGATGAAATAAATAAAATTAAATTAAAAAAGTTAAGAGGGGAGAAGCTATATAGAAAATGTAGAATAGTAATAAGATATGGAACGGAATATAAAAATGAGCATGAACTTGAATTTGTGTCTGTACGAAGAGATGTAACCCGGGATTATGCTGCTTTCAAAAAAGATGTTTTATGTTTCTATGTTTTATGTTTTGTTTGTTTATGTTTGTTTTTAAAAATCAATAAAATTTTCAAAAAAAAAAAAAAAAAAGAAACGTTCAGGTTCCCTGAAACATGTGCACGTACACACACACACACACACACACACACACACACACACAGAGTGAGAGAGAGAGAGAGTGCATATTACTACTCACGAGTGAAATGTATATTTGTTTTCAAGTATTGTTTCAAGTATTTTGAAGCTGAATCTACATTGCCTACAATCACACTTAATTCTCCTTAATGCTAATAGTTTGCGATAGATAAATAAATAAAATATTTCGTCTTCATCATTGGTGCCCCACATCTATTACCAGAGGTTGCTTCATTGGTCTTTTTCATGGCAGGGTTAGTCATTGATAATACCGGATCAGTGGGTGTGTCATCCAACATCACAACAGTTTTAACCCTAGACTGTAGAATTTGATCATTTGACCACAGGCCTACTAGGGTTGAAAGGGTTCACCGAATTCTGAAGTGTGAGCCATGTGTCATATACCAGCAAGAAACCCTGGGCTAAATAGCTTAGAGGCAACATGCGCCTGAGATTAACTGCACAGTCTTAGTCAATGTGTCTTCTTCACACGTCAATGTTTGTTTCAGCTGAGTATCAAATCAGGATTTAGGATTCCCAATCAAAAAAGAAGCCCTGGACAGTATTAGCCATATGTGTGTATTAATTACAGATGAAAGCAGGTAAAATGTGTGCAGAAAACTCTTTTCTGAGAAATAATTTATCTTCTACATGAATATAAATACAATTACACACACACACACACACACACAGCCACACACCCCACTGGAATTGTTTAAGATCGGTGGATATTGAAGTCCATGTTCAATTTTGACATAAAGTCACCATTTGTTCTCTTCTGTTCAGTCATTCATCTCAGATTCTCAGAGATTGCCTTGACAAGTCCCTGCAGTTTTCTTGGCAAGATATTTCAGAAATGGTTTGCCATTGCCTCCTTCTTAGGGCTGAGAGACAGGGACTGTCCCAAGATCATCCTACTATCTTTGTGTCTAAAGTAAATCATGATATCTCAGTTTCTAGCCTCATACCTTAACTATTACACCAAATGGCCCTCAAAGTCACCATTGCATTTCATTAAAAATATTAACTACTGTTTTTTAAACAAACAACCAGAAAAAAAGTGAAATTAGGGACCAAGAAGAATGGTGATATGAATCCATGATTAATTTTTCAGACAAGCCATCCTTGTTGCCCAAAGAGTTAATCCTGATCTGTCAAAAGACCAACTTTCAACATAGAACTCTGTGTTGGAGCAAACCAATTTTTCCCCCTCTGTATACAGGCCGAATATGGACTCTGGGCCTAACACAGATGGTCGTTGCAAAAGCGACCAAACCCAGCATATATCACTTGTGTTATTTTAATCCAGTGTGGTGATTTGAATCAGTTTAGACACATTTGTCTAATTAGGCCAGTTTGATTTGGATTTCCAAAGCAGTTCAGAAAACACCAGTTTGGTACATGTACAGAAGCCTCGGAGTCATTTCAAAAGCATCCAATCTGATGTGCTGGTTCAGGGCAATTTTTAAAGTCAGTTTAACTGAGATATTCAGTCAACTTGTCAAATCAAATTGGATGCCTCCAGTTTGAATATTTGCACAGCCTTACTGCAAAATAAAGTACACCTATCTTGGCAGTCAGGCAAACAGCTAATATTAAAGGTGAGTGAGATGAGTTCAAGTTAACTCCCAACAATCCTTGTGTGTTCCTCTATTTAGCTGTGACAACCTAATTAAAGCCAATTGATGAAGGATATTTCTTCTTAACCTTCAGGCCTTAAAAAGACTCAAAGGGCACAGCAGGGGAATGAAAAACTACTTTGGAAAACAGAGACTAGAGAAAGAGAAAAAAAATCCCCATTTGGAAATCTGGCCACCATACAACCTTGTACTGAATTAACAATGGGAAGAAAAATACCGAAGTAAAGTAAAAATAGGAGTTAGCAGTTACAGCAGTGCTTCTCAACTTTAGCAACTTTAAGATTTGTGGACTTCAACTCCCAGAATTCCACAACCAGCCATGCTGACTGTGGAATTCTGGGAGTTGAAGTTCACACATCTTAACAGTTGCCTAAGTTCTGAAACACTGAATTAGAGGTTAGAAAATCCTTCCTCTTCCCAAGACAGCTGACTGCTTACACTCTTCCTTTATTTGTTTGCAAGTCTCGAGACAGCACGTCTTGAAGTGATTTACCAATAAAAATGATTAAAGCACAAAGAGAAAAGTGTGTGTGTGGGGGGGGAAATAAAGCTCTGGTTATTTTGATATCCCACTTTTATTGCTTTGTAAGTAACTCAAGGTAGCGAACATACCCAATAACCTTCCTCCTCCCATTTTCCCTACAAAAACAACCTTGTGACGTGGTAAGCTGAGAGTGACTGATTCAAAGTCACCCCACTAGTTTTCATGTCTAAGGCAGGACTAGAGCTCACAGTATTCTGGTTTCTAGGCCAGAACCTTAACCATTACATCAAACCTATTAATTAATGTGTTATTAAGAGGAAAATACCATTATTCCAACTAATATAATTTTTACATACAATTTCAATACAGTTAACATGTAATCAATCAGTCAGAATAGAGCTGGAAGCAGTGGTGGGATTCAAATTTTTTTTACTACCGGTTCTGTGGGCATGGCTTGGTGGGCATGACAGGGGGAGAATACTGCAAAATTTCATTCCCTCCCCACCCCACTAACCTGCTTTCCAGCTCCATTCTCCTGGGCAGGGCAACAAAAGACCCAGCCAATCAGCTAGGAGTCGGGAGGCAGAGAATAGATGGGGGCGGGGCCAGTCAGAGGTGGTATTTGCCGGTTCTCCGAACTACTCAAAATTTCCACTACCGTTTCTCCAGAATTGGTCAGAACCTGCTGATTACCACCTCTGCCCTATACCATTTCAGACAAGTGACTGTCCAGTCTCTTAATTATATGGTTATGAAAAATGTGATTATGATAAGGTCATTATCACCTCAAAAACATGCTTCTACTGTTCCTAGCAAACTGAAGAGATGGACCCCAAATTCAGAAGCCCTACGTAGGACCAACAAATACTAAACTGCATCGTGGCTGAAAATGGAACCGAAAACACACGTAGGTAACACACGTAGATAATTCGCCTCCGTTCTGAAGAGTGTTTCTTCTCTTCCTCCCTCTATCTTTAAGTGCCACCCCACCCTGTACCACAAATCCTACGTTGCTTTTACTTCAGAAAGAAGTAATTCTCCTTCTCCTCTGCTTTTAATGGAAAGGGGGTACAGCCTCTCACTTCTAAGAATTAAAATCATCTAGGAAATGATGACACACACATACAAATTGATCCTCCAATGATAATATCGATGCTAGGGTTACCTCCAACACCCCTCCAACTATAACTATATATCTGACATTTTTTGGTGAAAGTACAACCCCCTTGGAGCAAGCCGACTTCCCAGTTCCTTTACTCAGAAATTCCTCACATATACAGCCTCTCCATATTGTCAGAGTTGGATTCACTCGGATTATTGGCAATCATTCTTCTGTCACTGCATCTAGACATCGATCAAGAACTCTCCCCTGAATTAGATATTGTGGAGATGTGTCAAGTACTATCAGCATATTGATAATATCTTGCCCTAAAATTACTGATCACCTCAGTGCTTTTATATTGCATTGACAACCATGCTGTACTTTGTGGCACTCTAGAAGTGTAGAAGCACATTTCTAGAGTGCCACAAAGTACAGCATGGTTGTCAATGCAATATAAAAGCACTGAGGTGATCCGAAACTTTAGGGCAAGATATCATCAATATGCTGATAATACTTGACAGTGTGTAAGCTAATCCCAGCAAGTAGGAGCTGGACACTTCAGCCTTCACCATCTTCAATACCCATACACAACTCCAGCTGCTGGGGGTTCGCAGAGGTTTGGGAGAGCCCCTAGCTCTGTGCAGTTTGGAGAACCCTCAAATCCCACTCCTGGCTGGCCCCGCCCACCCCGCCCACCCTGCCCCTCCCAAGAGTCCCCACAAGGCCTGTTTTGGATGGAAGTAAGTGCAGGGTGTGTGCGGAGATTCGGACCTCCTGGAACACCGGCATGCCTACCATTCAGCAGGTTCTGACCAGTTCTGGAAAACCGGTAGTGGGAATTTAGAGTAGTTCAGAGAATGGACAAATACCACCTCTGATTGGCCCCGCCCCCATCTATTCTCTGCTCCTGAGTCCCAGCTGATCGGCTGGGTCTTCTTTTTGTTGCCCTGCACAGGAGAATGGAGCTGGAAAGCAGGTTAGTTTGGTGGGGAAGGGAATGGGATTTTGCAATAACCTTCCCCCAGGAGTGGGGAGGGAATGGAGATTTTGCAGTATCCTTCCCCTGCCATGCCCACCAAGCCACACCACACCACCCCCACCAAGCCACATCCACAGAACCGGTAGTAAAAAATTTTGAATCCCACCACTGCTGCCATCCCTGTACTACTGTTCCCATTTATTCATACTCATTTATTATGTATATACTTATACCTGTTTATACTTATATGTTTATATGTTATGTTCATACTTATACTTGTTTTCTCATACATGCTTGACAAACTAAATAAATAAATAAAATAAATATGCTTGGCATGCTTTAAAGAGAAAATGGGTCAAGAACCAATTCTGTTTGTGAGCTAAGGAAAACCATCTTTGATATTTAAGGGGAGTGCACAAAAGTGTATGTTCCTACACACAAACAACTACAATGTACTTTAGGCAGAGTACAATTATTTCTGGGCTTGATTTTTGAGTGGCATGAGACCACTTGTGAGGGGCCACGAATTAAAAAGTAGTGGATGGGATCAAGATACAGGATTAGGTTGATTTCATTTACATTTAATTGAAATGGAAAACAGTAAATATGATCACTAGACAGTTATATATTTAACTAACTGTCCCCTAACTCTGTTACGTTAGAAATTGGAACTACACTTTGGAGCAACCAGAATCTGTATGTGACCTTGAGGCCTCAGGAAAATCTTTCAGACTTTTCCCCCCCTTCTATTTCAGGAATAGTGCAAATAAAGGGGGGAAAAAAAGATCTCAGCAATGTTTGAACGAAAAATGCTTATTGAAAAATATATCAATTAAGGGTGACCAATGATGTGCTCTTTCCTTTAAAAAAAAATATTAGTAAATTTTATTTAGTTTTCAAAATTTTAAAACATAAAATAAAACTTTATACATCATTATATCAACGTCAAGACATCTTTTATATTTCCTTATCATCTTTCTTTCATTATACAATTTAAACTTAATATATAAATAAATATAGATAGATATGAATATAGATATAAGTATTTACATAGTTTCTTATTCTTTACCTAATTGCCATTTTGATTTCTTTTTATTCTTAAACCATTCGTACCAGGCATCCCAGACATTATAATATATCAACTCTTCTTTGTCTCTTAATTCCTTTTTTTCTTAATTTTTCTTAATTTCTTAATTTCTGCTCTTTCCATAGCAACATATGCAGGTAGTCCTCGACTTACAACAGTTCACTTAGTGACTGTTTGAAGTTACAACAGCACTGAAAAAAAAAAGGGACTCATGACCGTTTTTCATACTCACGATCGTTCCAGCATCCTCATGCTCATGTGATCAAAATTCAGGTGCTTGGCAGCTGACTCATATTTATGACAGTTGCAGTGTCCTTGGGGTCATGTGATCCCCTTTTGCGACCTTCTGACAAGGAAAGCCTATGGGTGAGGAAGCCAGATTCACTTAACAATCCTTTTACTAATTTAACAACTGCAGTGATTCACTGAACACGTGGGGCAAGAAAGTTCGTTAAGCGGGGCAACATTCACTTAAGAAATGTCTCGCTTAGCAGCAGAAATCTTGGGCTCAATTGTGGTCGTAAGTCGAGGACCACCTGTACTAATGGTTCAGGTGAGGTAAATCGAAGTCACCAAGTGTCAGGGGTTCCTTTCCTTTTTGCTGTCTGAGCAAAACATTATGTCAGTAATATATTAAGAGGAGGCTGCCATGATAAGTGGCTAACTTATTTCTCATTAAATAATTCAGCTGGCATCACATTCTCACACAATCTGCCCCCCCCCCAAAAAAAAAACCCGCCCCTATGAACCATGCACTCCCAAGGATGCTCTTTATTACAAGAACCTCTGATATTTTGCTGCAGGGTGAATTTCAACTGATGAGAACATTTTGTCTTTGAGATGCATTTGTGTCCATAGTGGGATTCAAAAAAAATTTATCACCGTTTCTGTGGATGTGGCTTGGTGGGTGTGGCAGGGGAAGGATACTGTAAAATCTCCAGTCAGAGGTGGGATTTGCCAGTTTTCCGAATTACTCAAAATTTCCGCTACCGGTTTTCCAGAACTGGTCAGAACCTGTTGAATACTGCCTCTGATTTGTGTGTCTAATTGCACTGAAACAACCCAAAGAGGTGTCTCTTGTTTGCCTTTAATCTAGGACAAAGAAGAACTCAATGGCATATCTGTGGCATATGGTTACCTAAATTCACAGGCAATCTTTTTATCAAGTAATTCAGTCCTAGGGCAATGTAGCACAGGCCATATTCCTCTTTAGCTATTTTGGGGAAGTTCCTGGGGATTTTTCTTCTCGTGAATTCTTTTTTCCTGAACATTTTTTTTCCTCACCTCCGAAGAGTCATAGATTTTTCCACAACATTCTCAGAATGTTTTAGATGTTTCTTGTGTGTGTTGTTTTCTGAATTTCATTACTGTCAAGTGAAAGTAGATACCCCTGCTCTCTGGTAAAGACACTATCCTGTTTTCCTGACTGAAAACAAAACAAAACCAAAAACCCACAGAGAGTATCCTTCATAGCAGCTTCTGTTGAGTTTTAACGGAACTGTAGAAAACCAGGGAGATGGATGACTTCTGGAAGAACAAGTGTACTATAAAAGATTTATGGTATGAGTATTCTTCACCAGTCCTTGCAAAAGGTCCCTACTCTGGGTGAGTCACCAGGACCAGTGGTTTAGCCTTCCGAGCTTTCGGATTTGTGATGGAGCCTATCCTCAAAGAACTTTCTCTACCAGAATATGTGCATTGGGCTCTTCTATGCATATTATTTGTGTAGTGCCTTCCTATTGTTTGGTGTGTTGATGGTCCTTACTGTCCTTATTTAGCTATTGCAGGCCAAATTAACGTAAGGAATCAGAAAATTATTCTGTTTTTAATCTTCCCTTCAAGAAACTATCACTGGCTGGTGAGAAAAAAACCATGAATCACTTTCTTAATGTGGCGCAGGACAGGGCAAGCCTGGGTGAGTGTGGATGGCTATTTAAAATGCTACATTTAGCCATCTACGTTTCCTATCTGGAAGATCGCAGAAAGAGACAGAGAGTGTACATAGTGAAATGGGAAGGAGTGTTTCCAATGTTCCTCTCCTCTCCTCTATTCTTGTGAACTGTCATTGGGACAATTTCCAAACATGTGCCTAGCCCTCCTCTAAAAAAAGGAGCCCAGGCAACAGGTTGCAAGCATGGAGGAGGAGGAGTTGGATGGAGGTGAACATCAAGAGACCCTTCAAATTCCATGCAATTCTTCTCCAGTTGTGATTGGTTGGCTAGGCTATCTTTGAATATGAATTTAAAACTCTTTCAAGATAATATTAAATCTGCAACTTATATAGGCTATGGAAAATCCTAGTTAGGTGTTTTGTACACAGATGATTTTGCAGATGCTTGCTATCTGGTCTGTCCTGCCGCCCAGGTTAAAATGGCCATGGAGGGCAGAGCTCAGGCAATTGGGTAAGGGGCATGCTCACTGCAGCCTAAAGTGGCCCAAAAAAAGCTAGGGAGTCCCCAAATCCTGACTGTAGCAATAGTCAAATGAAGCATGTCAGATTGCGTTTTTTTTATTTTTTTATTTTATAAGCAGTATTACAGCAGTATTTGAGAGGCTGCCACAAAGAGGAGGAGGGTCAATTTATTTACCAAAACACCAGAGGGCAGGACGAGAAGTAATGGATGGAAACTAATCAAGGAGAAAAGCAACCTAGAACTAAGGAGAGATCCACTAACAGTGAGGACAATTAACCAGTGGAACAGCTGGCCTTCAGAAGTTGTGGTTGCTTCATCACTGGAGGTTTTTAAGAAGAGACTGGACAGTCCCTTGTCTGAAATGCTATAGGATGTCCCGCTTGAGCAGAGGTCTGGACGAGAAGACCTCCAAAGTCTTTTCCAACTCTATCTGATTCTGTGATGCCAACAAAAATAGTCTCAGGAGAAGTGCGAAAACACTAAAACACATATGGATGGAATGGGATTGAAAGCAACACCAGGAGGACATGGAAGAAAAAGTAGTTACCAAGACACATTGGTGCTCCAGTCAGGGTTAAGTGAAGAAATGCTCTCAGTCACTGTTTTTAACTAAGTACAGTAGCATTTGGAATAAAAAGCATGCAAAGGACAAACCCCATTCAAATCCATTCAGCAATACTGAATTTTATTGAACTGTCTTCTTTTTGCAAAACAAAGAAAACATCTTAAATGGTCAAAAAGAAGAAAATGTTTATGCAGTGCTAGCCAAAACCAATTTACAAAGTAGATTAAAGCCCATTATAATTAACATTTCTTTTAAAAAAACATAGAAACAGAGCAGATATTCATACTGAAAATGGGAAAGGCTGCATAATCTGTACCCTTGGAATGCCTTACCCCAAACTCCAAGCCAAAAACTAGACAAAACAAAACAAACAAAAATATTGCAAGAAAAAAGGCCTCAAATGCAGAGAGAACAGGCCTTATTCACAACCTCATTCCTGTGTTTTGCCAATTTTCATGTGGTAAGGAGGGATAATAGAAAAAAAAACATTACACCCATTCATAATCATAAATATAGCTGTTGGTGATAAACAGGAATATTTAATTTGACCTTGGATCCTACAGACAGCTGTATTCAATTCGAGATAATTTGACCATAGTAAATTTTCTCCTGCTTCAATACATAGATAATAGCTGTACTTGTTCCTTTCTCATTGAACCTCCTGTTAGAGTTTTGATCCCACCCCCAACTTGCAAAGCCAACATAAGAAAATGGCCCCCAAAGGAGTTAAACCAGTGGTGCAATTCAACCAGTGTAACAACCGGTTCGGTGAGCGCACGCATTTTAAAAAGCCAATTTTCAGCTCTAATAGTTACCTTCTCCTGCAGCCCCTGTGAATAAAACAGCTGAGGCGCGGCAAACCACTCTGCCATGCGAATCAGCTGTGCTCTAAAACAGCGAAATAAAGCACAGGAAAGAGCAGGGACGGGTGGACGGGGCCAAACGCTCACTGGAACTAGCAGTTTGCTCGAACCAGTCCAAACTGGTAGAAACCTACCCCGAGTTAAATTCTTATCTTATATGGACTAGCAACAGATAAGATCTGAGGACTTTTTGGCTTTTCAGAAAGCCAAAAAGTCCTCAGTCTTTCAGAAGACGTTTGTCATTACCTTCTTCCTAGGGCTGACAATAGCTCAAGATTAATTACCTGACTTTGTGCCTAAGGCAGGAATAGAACTCACAGTCTCTGGGTTTATAGCAGAGGTGGCATTCAGCAGGTTCTGACCAGTTCTGGAGAACCGGTAGCGGAAATTTTGAGTAGTTCGGAGAACCGGTAGTGGAAATTTTGAGTAGTTTGGAACCTCTGACTGGCCCCACCCCCATTTATTTTCTGCCTCCTGAGTGCCAGCTGATCGGCTGGGTCTTCTTTTGTTGCCCTGTACAGGAGAACGGAGCTGGAAAGCAGGTTAGTGGTGTGGGGATTTTACAGTATCCTTCCCCTGCCACGTCCACCAAGCCACACCCACACCCACCACACCCACCAAGCCACACCCACAGAACCGGTAGTAAAAAAAAATTGAATCCCACCACTGGTTTATAGACTGATACCTTAACCTCTGCACTAAACTGGCTCTAATTATAAGGCTAGTGCTATGTTTTCCCCTCTTTCTCATGCGGGTTGAGAGTATAATGGCCGTTGCCTGCGTAGATAATAAATGAACTCTGAGGTGAAATCCATTTGTAGAATGGGCATGCAAGCACCCACCCTCTGAATTGTTGATTGCTGAAACTGATATCATGAAAGAAAATTATCTACAGCGAATAACGAGGCAACCAGAATCTAATGATTTTTTTTAAAGATGTGAATTGTATACTGCAGTACATCAGTGAGTGTAGAAAGAGAGTTTGATAAGGAATGCTTATTTAACAACATATGTGCATACTCTGCCATTATACAAATAATGAAGCTATATTAAACAATTTCTTGCTTATACAACATCCTGTATTGATCTTAGTAATTATCTTAACTCTTGCTTTTTGGGGACACCATCAATTCCACCCATAGTTTTCTCAGTCCTCTCCTTTCTTTAATCCCTGTCGGTTGTCTATCATACATTTACATTGAAATTTAATCTAAGATGAATTAATCTTCTGATCACAATTTGGCCAAACCCCCCCATCAAAAAAAAAAAAAAAAAAAACAGGAACGGGCTAAGTCAAATCCAATGCAACCCATTGTCACTAATGGCATTTATTTCATTTTATTTCCTCAACTTAACGTTATCACTCTGCCTCCCCACACCCTCCCAGAATGAGGGGTCTTTGTACTCTCCTGTTTCATAATAATATTCTACTCAAATGTACTTCATTGAATGCTATATTTCTATAATGTTAGATGCGAACAACCAGATCCACATATGAAGAGTTCAAGTAGCCATTTTATTGCTCATCAGGGGTGGGATACAACAGAGTTAACTACCGGTTTGGGATTTATGAGCTTCTCTGCACGCTGTGAGCCACGCGCCTGTAAATCGTCATCAGCATGTTGTGTGCAGCATGCTGAAACAGCCCTCTTTTCCTGCTTTTTTAACTGCAGCTGTGCCTCGTTCGGCAGTTGAAGTTGAAAAATCAGGAAATAAAGATCAGGTAAGAGCCCGGGTGGGCGGATGGGTAAAAACATCAGTTCTATGTCTGCTGCTCTTCAGAGCTACCGGTTCTACAGAGGTGGACAGAACTGGTAGAAACCCACCCCTGTTGCTCATGACTATTTCATAGGAATCTTCCCAGACTGGCAGTTTGCACCTGGATCAGACTAGATAAGGTTCAACAGAATTCAAGCAGTGGTCAGACCTTGCCCTCTTGTGCCCATGTAATGATTCCAAACTAAGTTCCTGCTTGATTCTGCCCTCTGCCTCAGCCAATCTCTCTAACATGTATTAGAGTTTAAGATGCCACCATAGTCTTCACTGATTTATCATGAGTATTTTTCATATAGAAGCTGATATATGTATGTCAATATTAATATATGATTAAGTTAAGTGGATTCTTCTTGCCTACTCTAAGGTAGTCATAAATTATCCATATTTGTAGTCATTTCTTTCTTATAATTAGAGCTGGATTAGAACTGTTGGACATTGTTAATCAGTCTATCAGATTGACTATGCTGTGATTCATCATATATGAAACTCTGACAATGTTATGATTTAATTCATTTTAAAAATAAATGGGACAAATATAAAGCCATGGATCCTGAGAAAATATCTGCACGATTGAGAAAATTCTAAAACAATCTATATCAGTTTATATAACGGTCATATTTTATTCTTTTAGACGAATGACAGCTGCACCAATATATTTTGTAATCTTCTATTTTCATATTTAGGATGAAAAATCTGTCCTTAAAACATTCATAGGAAAATTATTGATTTTTCATCAGAATTTACTCAAAATCAAATATTGTTGCCAGTGTTACCGAAAGGAGATCAAAGTAATCGCACAACTAATGTCACTGCTAATGGATTCATTTCACCATGTTTCTGAATCTTAAAATTCATTCAAAAAATTGTTGTAAATGCTGATACAAAATAAATGAAAACAATACCCTTTAACAATCCACACTGATGAATAGGGTCATATAAAACCCAGAAATTTGGGAATATGAATATTTTGGTAACTGAACAAAAAATGTAGAAGGCAATGGGAAATCACCACACAACATTTTTCAGGAAAATCATCATTGGATATAGACAAGCTTATACAGTAACAACAAAGAAAAGTAGTACTCATCATAGCCATCCATTCTGATAGGAGACAGCAGTAAAAGGAGAAGAAAAAACAAGCACCAATTCTCATGCAAGATAAACCTTATGCCTTCTCAACAGCTACTATAATACATCCTGCACAAAGTATTCAATATCCTCCATATTTCTTTGCTAAATGAATTATTTTTATACAGTGCTTGTTAGAATTACAGCACATTGCCAAGTGTGGTACAAGTTATAGTCTGCCCTGTCTAAAATCATTCTAGAGATAAATAATTTCCTATTGATAGGTATGGAATATATCATTTTGATTGGTGTTGTTTGTCTTATGTCAGATAGTGTCAAATCACCGACTTGTTGTAGATTTTGCATTTATATGGCAGAATAACCTTTCGCAATTCACTGAATGTAAAAAGTTGGGCGTCTTCTTTTTGCATTTCTCAAATTGTCTAAAGTCATGTCTTCATAACATGTAGGAAACTATAATTTCTTCCACTTTTGTACAGCTCTACCCCAGGCCAACTGGGAGATATAGTGGAAGTGATGACCCAGTGCCTAGAAGTTGTCAGAACAGGGATGGGAAGAAACAAATTCAGACTCAATCATGGCAAGATAGGATGGTCTATTACTTCCAGACTTTGAACAATCAATGGGGTATTCTTCCCACAGGAAGAGGAAATTCACAACCTGGGAGATCTCCTGAGTTCATGGTTCCTGAATGGAGATGATAGCCAGGAGGGCCTTTGCCCAGTTTTAGCTGATGCGCTAGTTAGAATAGAAACAGAATAGAATGGAATGGAATGGAATGGAATGGAATGGAATTCTTTATTGGCCAAGTGTGATTGGACACACAAGGAATTTGCCTTCAGTGCATAAGCTCTCAGTATACATAAAAGCTATAAGTGATAAATCATGATCACAGTTGAAGCCTTATCCGGAACAGATGCATGGAGGATAGTCACTCTCCTCTTGTCATCTCTCATTTGGATTACTGTAGGGTGTTTTGTTTTGTTTTTTGTTTTGCTCTACATGGAGATATCCTAAAAGACCACCTGAAAACACCAGCTGGTACAAAATAACACGGACGATCATGTTATTGCCATGTAATACCCTGTCAGGGTTTTTCCGTATGCAATTCAAAATGCTGTTGATCACTTTTAGGATTTAGGATATCCCCAAGATCATTTCTCCCAGATAGATTTTGCCTGCCCGAACCGGATGATCAAAGTGCCTGCTACGGGGTAATTTTTTTTGTCTACTAACAGCTACAGTTGGATTGAACATTTTGGTTCTTGTTATTCTTGTTATTCTTTTTAAGGACTTTATTCCTCCTAAACACCATGGCCCTATAGGCCTTCCAAAGTCTAGAAAAACATCTGCCTCTTTTGGTGGGCTTTAGGCATTAATTAGTACCACTACTGTCCCCCTTCTGGATTTATGGATTGTTCTTAGTGATATATTATTATATTATCAAATTATAGAGGTAGTCCTCAACTTCCAACCATTCATTTAATGACTGATCAAAGTTACAACAACATAAAAGAAAGTGACTTATAACAAGTCCTCATACTTACGACCATTACAATGTCATGTATTCAAAATTTAAGTGTTTGGCAACCAGAATATATTTAAGACAGTTGAAGTGTTCGGGGGTGATATGATCACCAGTTGCAACTTTCCTTGATAGCTTCCAACAAGCATAGTCAATGGAGGAATTCATTTAATGACTGGGTGATTCACTTAACAACCATGATGATTCATTTCACTGTGGCAGAAAAGGACATAAAATCAGATGTGACTCATGTAACAACTTCATTGTTTAGTGCTGGAAGTTCCAGTCCCAACTGTGGTCATAAGTTGAGGAGTACTGGTAAAGTTAATTATCTGTTATTACCTTTGTTGTACTTTATATTACCTAGAGCCATGGGCTGAGTAATAAATACATTTTATACATAAATACATTTTAAATCCATCCTCATTTTGATAGGCATTAGAAAACATTTTTTTCAATATAACCAAAAAGGGAAACTCTTATTTAAAATTCTGAAGTTGAATTTTATGTTATTTTATATATTAGTTACAAAGTGGGAAAAGATCTATGAAAGCATCTTCTTTATTAAACAACCATATATACTGCATTGGAACCATGGCTCCTTACACTTCCCAGATGGAAGAAGGAAAGGAAAGGAAAGGAAATCCTCAATCATATGTTTAAAATTTTCATTAAAAGTAGATTAAAATAATGTGCCAAAAACAGAACAAGAAAACTGTCAAGAAATAGCAAATTACAAAATAATTTTACTTGGAAGATCAATACATAGAAAGGACTTACTGGGGTTAATTATATCTGAGTGTCATTAAAAGAAATGTTATTTTGCCTTATCCACAATCCATTAACATCTTAATAAAGAAATATTATTTCTCTCTTAACACGTTATCCTAATTTTTTTAAAGATTTTCCTCCCCCCACTACCCATTCTAGGATCTGCTCTTTTCCCTCCTATTAGAAGTTAAACTAAATCTTATTTCCATTCATTTCCAGGAAAACACAAAATTAAAACACAGTTTGTCTGAACTCCCTCCTACTAAAGGCTATTACAGAGTCTATACAGGAGCCAGTATGGATTTTACACAAATTGTGCCAGAGTAACCTGATTTCTTTCTTTGATGGACTTACTAGCTTAGTAATTAGGGGAATGGTGTAGATATAGTGTACCTAAATCTTAGCAAGCCATTTCATGAAATGCCTTGAGATATAAAATAGTAAAATAGGGCCTATATAATACCACTGTATCTAGTTGAGTGTCACAGGGGTCCATTCTGGACCTAGGGCTGTTCAATACTTTTATTGAAAGACATACAAAGTTTGCAGATGGCACAAAGATGGGGCAGGTAGCTAATACTTTAGATGAAAGAGAGAAGATTCAAAGAATCTAAACAGACCTGAGCAGTAGACAGACATTAAAAGGATGGAATTTAACATGAAGACATCTAAAGTTCTGTATCCAAGTAACAAAACTCTACGGTACAAATATAGGAGGACTGATCTGGCAGTAGACCGTCTACTGTTGACCTCATCCCATTTCAAAGAGATCTGTAAGGGGCGTGCATAAGAGCATCAACATGCCTACCATCCCTGTCCTAATGTCTTATTTTATTTATACCCATTTCATGTAATCATAATCATGTTCTAATTATATCTGTAATTTATTATTATTGACACAAAAACAACAGTATACACAGCAAACAAGGTAACTATGCTGGATTTCGTATCACAAATCACTAGTTGAACACTTCCCAAGTATTTAGGACTGCGTGATGTATCGACAGATTATGTGAGCAGATCCCAGTAAGATGGCCTTCTGCAGCTGACCAATGGTGATTTTGTCAGCACCAATTGTTTTTAAGTGCTTGCCTAGGTCTTTAGGCACAGCATCCAGTGTGCCAAGTACCACTGGAACCACCTGCACTGGCCAGAGTCTCTGCAGTTCGATTTTCAAGTCTTAATATCTGGTGACTTTTTTCAAGTTGTTTTTCGTCGATTCTGCTGTCACCAGGTATGACAATGTCGACAATCCACACTTTTTTCTTCTCCACAATCATGATATCCGGGGTATTGTGTTCCAAAACTTTTTCAGTCTGTATTTGGAAGTCCCACAGTAGTTTTGCATGCTCATTTTCGACCACTTTTTCAGGCTTATGATCCCACCAGTTCTTTGCTATAGGCAGATGGTAGTTGCGACACATGTTCCAATGGACCATCTGAGCGACTGTGTTATGATACTGTTTGTAGTAGTCAGTCTGAGCGATTGTCTTGCAACAGTGCAGTATGTGATCGATGGTTTCATCCGCTTCTTTGCAGAATCTGCATTTGGAGTCATCAGCAGATTTTTCTATTCTGGCTTTGATTGCATTCGTTCTAATGGCTGATTCTTGGGCTGCAAGAATCAGGCCTTCTGTCCCTTTCTTCAGTGTCAGCCATAACAGGTCTTTTCCTTATCTACTTTTCCTTGGATTTTTTCAAGGAACTGTCCATGCAGTGCTTTGTTACACCAGCTGTCAGCCCAAGTTTGCATCGCTGTTTTTCGGTATTGATTCTTGGTTTGCTGCACTTTGAGCAGCTTCCTGTTGTTGACTTTCATCAAAGCTGGTTCAACACTGTCTTTCACATAATCGGCCAGAGCATGCTTTTCTTCTTCGACTGTCTGCTTCACTTGCAAAAGTCCTCTGCCGCCTGCTTTTCTGGGCAAATACAGCCTGTCAACGTCACTACGCGGATGCAGTGGATAGTGGATAGTTATCAGTTTTCTCGTTTTCCTATCCAGGCTGTCCAGCTCTGCCTGTGTCCAGTTTATGATCCAGTTTATATCTGATGATGGATATGGCCCAGGTATTTATAGCCTTGATAGTGTTACTGCCATTCAGTTTGCTTTTTAGAATTTTTCTGACCGTTTGTGTGTATTCTTTGCTGACCACATTTTTCACTTGCCCATGCTTGATATTGTCCAGCTGCAGTATGCCGAGGTATTTGTAGGCTTCATGTTGGTGGCACTTAATGGTTTGTCCATTGGGCATTTCAATTCTATCACTTTTTACAATTCTTCCTTTCTTCAGTGGCGCATTTGTCCAGGCCAAACTCCATGCTGATGTCAGTGCTGAAAATTCGAACTGTATTGGTCAGTGACTGGATTTCGATTTCCGATTTTCCATATAACTTCCGATCATGTTCTAATAATATCTGTAATTATTATTATTGTTGTTGTTGTTATTGTTATTATTCTTGCTGTTTATAAGTTAAACATGGGCCATCAGTATGGTGCAGCTGCTAAAAGGGTAAATGCTATCTAGGGATGCATTAACAGGAGCATAGAGTCCAGATCATGGTTATTAAGGGTTTCACTTTGCTCTGGTCAGATCCTGTTAGGAGGACTGGGTCTAGTTTTGAGTTGAATTCAAAAAGGACAGTGGTAGAGGGAATAGGGCTCAGTAGCATCAGATACTAAGACGATGAAGAGTCTGGAAAGCAAGATATTTGACAATCAATTAAAGGAACTGTATGTTTGGCCTACAGAAAGGACAACTGATGGAAAATGTTGCAATAGTATTTAAATATGGGATGACTGGTCACACAGAAGAAGAAATGGAGTATCACTCAACCAGAAACAATGGGTTTAAATTACAAGGAAAAAGCTATCAGGAGGAACTCCCTTACTGTACAAGATGTGGAACAGGCTGTCTAATGAACTGGCAAGGTTTCCTTCAGAAATGGTCTTCAAACACAAAGTGGGCAGACATTTGTCAGAAATGCTGAGCAGATCCTACCCTGAGCAGGGGGCTGGATTAGATAATCTAATGCAATGATTCCATATATATATATATATATATATATATATATATATATATATATATATATATATATATATATATACACATACACATATATATATACATATACATATATACATATGTATGGTATTCAGCTTTGTTCGGGTATTTTCCCATGTCATTATAGTTGTACTTTTAAAGTTGTAGCAACGTTTTGGCAGAATCTCATCTTCCATCATCAAGTTATATATATACACACACACACACACACACACATCACAAAGTGGCATACCAACTGACATGATAAATGTTCATAATAACTTAAATGGGCAAAAATATGGATAAACAAAGAAAATGTTTGATTCATCCAAAACTAAGGAATATGAATTCCTGTGTTCTTGAATCCGTCTATGTACTATTAAAACTCCCTTTGGGTGTAACTATTGTTTTCTGTTTTGTACCCTCATGTTAATCCAAATAGTACACACTGCATTATTCTGTACCAGGTTCTGAACCAAGCTATCTAAAATTCACTAACTTAAAGAATGTGGCATCCATTATTCCTGTGGAACTGAAATTCCCACAATGTTCAGGCCAGTTTTATTTCCAATGTTGTGGCTGTTGCAGCATCCCTGCTCCCACGTGATCTTGGTTTTCCTGCCAGCTTCTTACAATGGGGGAAGCTTCTCACAATCAATGGGGAAGCCAGCGGGAAGTTAGAAGTCCCTCTCATGCCCACTGCTTTTCTTGTCCACCATAGTCATTCTACCGATCTGGTTAGGGAAGTATATATTGGCGTATTATTGAAGTTCATTTGCCACTACAATTATATTTCTATTTATGATATACAGCCTTCTTAAATGATCACAAGGCCATCTAATGTTGGGGGGAAATGGTCAGCCTAAAATTCAATGTTCATTTTGGTCACATCAAGCTGCACTATCTTTTTCTCAAAGGATGACTCAATGGGTCACAGAGTTCTCTTGTACTTTATATTTGCAAGCTCCTGATCCCATTGTCCCTATTGACTTCAATAGATTGTGATTGCATTCATTCACCCTCAGAGTAGCTAGAAGTTGCTATTCTTGCTGGAATCCCACAGATCCACTATTTGATGTTAGATTGACAAAAGATGTTTAGAAATGGTTGAACTTGGAAGAAGAAGGGTACTATAGTTTAGAAATGATAATTCAGTCTCAGTGCATTGTCATCAAAGCTTGCATAGCTTCAGGTTATCCTGAAGGAAATGTTTTTAGTCCTTCAATTTTCATGAATATCAAATCTGTTGTGGAATGTTTGTAATAGAAAGAGGGAAGGGGTGTGTATGTTTTTAAAAAGAACAGCATAATAGTTCATGGTGATTTCTAGGGAAAGTAAAAAAGCATTGTTATAATATTTGACTAACCCCTAAAAATGCATACTGTGAATCTCATATTGCTTCAGAGAACAAATGAGACCAAGGAGATGGAGCATTTAATTTTAAAGAGTGAGGTATGATGTTCCAAAGAGCGAAACAAAAAAAACCCACTGTTAAAACATATGTGCATAAGAAAATAAAAGAGCACTGCTCCTAAAATCATGTGTTTGTGTGTATTCAAGGGAAGAAGAATGAGAATAATACAGATAGTGATGCAATGGAAAGTTCGTTCAGATCATTGTACTAAATCCAAAATTAGATTATATCCATTTAAATCAGTGTAAATAAGTTACATATGACTAAATAATTTAGCCTAAAATATTTATCTTAAATATAACAAAAAATCTACCTCCAACACAATAGAGGAAATCAGCATTTCTATAAGATTTTATGAAGTATGTAAAGTGTTATATTTTCAGTTAAGTAACATCTCATGAGGAATCCTTCAGAATCAGAAGTTTTAGAAATGCACAATAAATGCATTTTGATCAATTAACACCTGCTTTGTGGTAACAAATGTTTACTGAGTGAGGATTTTGCTCTAACACCTTCTAATCAATCTGCCTCTTGGTGCATATGTGAACCCAGAAATGGGGAAATTGACTTATGTTTCAGGATATATTGTCCCACTTTCCTGGCTAATAATATACAAGTCATGCAAAAGGATGCGGAAAAGTCAACATTTTCCTCCTTTCTTTTTGTCAAGCCAAATCAAATGTATCAATAGACTTTTGTCACATCTAGCCTGCCGATTTCATTGCAGGACAGATGCAATCAGCATTATGCACTGTAATCAAGTCAGGGGTCAATGCAAATTAAATATTGACAGAAATACTTGACCATTACAAGGGCAGTAGAAACCCCGGAAATATTTAAAAATACTACCTTTATGCCAAGAAATTTCTTTAGTGGGTCCACTGTGTAGGTCAGTCATATAATGATGCCGGGCTTTGAAGATCAGGTTTTGTACGTAAAGAAAAAATGCCTGCAGCTTATGCAATAAAAAAGAAATCCTGATATTGGATTAAGCAGCAACATTAGAACCAGTTTTTTAATGAGTGGCCATTTTTAATGACCTTTGACCTGCAATAAAATAAGAGAATGGCAATGGGTTAAGATTATTTTGAGAATGCAATATATAGTCATAATGAAAACCATGGCATTTGGTTAACGATTAATTCATGCACTAGATTTCTCAGTTATATCTCACAGTGTGCTCCTTATTCAGTATTTTACTTGGGGGTTTGGAAATATAGAAATCCTGGTGCAGAATCCAGCTTGAAAATCATGTGGCATACACACCCCTGCTGTTAACAGATGATAGTATTTGAAGCCCTGTGTTTAACCCCTTAGGAATTTTTCAGAAGTTTCACAAAGGCTTATTTTATGTAATTTAAAAGCAATAGCATTTAGACTTATATACCACTTCACAGTGCTTTCCAGCCCTTTCTAAGCGGTTTACAGAGTCAGCATATTACTCCCAACAATCTGGGTCCTCACTTTACCGACCTTGGAAGGATGGAAGGCTGAGTCAGCCATGAGCCTGGTGAGATTTGAATTGCTAAATTGCAGGCAGCCAGCATTCAGCAGAAGTAGCCTGCAGTTCTGCACTCTAACCACTGCACCTCTGTGGTTCGTGTCTTATCTATGAAACTAAGGAACATCATAGGGAGAGTTAGAGTCAAGTTGCCATTAATATTTCTCCTTCTCTTCTCCTTCTCCTTTTCAAAATTAAAAACAAATGTCTACAATATCTGCATTGCTGCATACTCTAATAAGGGCATGGATATAAAGAATAAGCCAAGATAGAATTTGGATAATAGGGAGCTGTTTGTGTTTCTATAAGATGGTCTTCAGAATTAGGATGATATGATGGTTCTGTATAAAGTCATACACATTCTTAATGAACAGCTTTTCAAATCTGTGGGATGCTGGATATCTTGTAGTGGACACACCATCTGTATCCCTGCCTGGCAGGGAGAGACCCGATGTTGGAGGCATATGTGATAGTAACTTCAAATTTACATGATCACAATGTGCTTTTTTGTAGATCAGCTTTGAAAGATGGTCTGAAAGTTGCAGGAGGTGGCAGCATAGGTTGTGGTTAGGCTCCTCAGAAGTCACACCGATTGCCAGTAATTATATTAATATAATTCAAAGTGCTCACTTTAACTACAAAGACCTTAGCAGCTTAGAACATAGAATAAGTTGGAAGGGATCTTGGAGGTTATCTAGTCCAACCTCCTGCTCAAGCAGGAGATCCTATAACATTTCAGACAAATGGTTGTCCAATCTCTTTTTGAAAGCTTCCAGTGATAAGAGCACCCACAGTTTCTGAACGCAAGCCATTCCATTGGCTGATTTTCCTCACTGTCAGGAAATGGACACTGTCAGTTCTAGGATGCTTCTCTTTTTGATTAGTTTCCATCCATTGTTTCTTGTCCTGCCTTCTGGTGCTTTGGAAAATAGTTTGAACCATCCCCTCCTCATTCTTGTGCCAGTCCCTCAAAAATTGGAACACTGCTGTCATGTCTCCCCTAGTCCTTACATCCAACTTATATATGAGATTGCCCATTCTCATATAATCTACCACACACACTATGGCAGAGCACCTTCTGAAGATTCTGCTATGGAAACGTGTAGCATTGTATAGTAAATTCTAACATCGGCAATCAATTTCTATCGAACAAATTGCCAGTGAGATTGAGACAAGCCTCTTCCTTATATCTATTTATCTATTTATTTATATAGCTATGGGCCTATATCCAGCCTAAATTTTGAGGTTTTTTTTTAAAAAGGATTTTATGCTGCTAGTTCTTTTAAGGAATAGAGATGGAGATACAGACATACATAAATATATATATATATATATATATATATATATATATATATATATATATATATATATATATATATATATATATTCAGCTTTGTTGGTATTTTCCCACGTCATAGTAGTGGTGCTTTTAAAGTTGTAGCAACGTTTCAGCAGAATCTCATCTGCCATCATCAGGCTTCTGTATTGTGTCCGTCTATATATATATATATGTTTTCTGAGGTTCTCGGGTTTATGTGGATCTTTGGTTATTGGCGTTTCTCGCGTGGATTGGAAGTATCTGACAGGCATTGGTGGGATCTCATTCATCATCTTCAGGCAGCTGTCTTCAGCTCTGTGCTTCTCAGTGAGAAGCAAGAGCTGAACGACAAGCCTGAACCATTGAATGACTCATCACGCATGTTTTAATATAGGGCTTAATCTTGGGGAGAGACTTAATTCAAAGATCCTATATATATATATATATATATATATATATATATATATATATATATATATATATATATATATATATATATATATAATTAGAGGGAGGTTATATATATAATGTGCAAACTAAAAGAATAATCCTTTGTAGGAAGAAATAGAGAACGCGTAGTTTTACTAATTCTGCTTAATCTCTGTCTTTTGACAGCATGATACTCTTTTAGACAATGTCTGTAGTTTGGGTACTTTGTTCTACAAGTGAGGAGAGATCCATTTTGTCATTATGCCTTGAAAACCTAGTTGCTGTGATGGGCTATTGCAAGATACTATTTTCTTCTGGATCTCTTCAAACATTTCAGTATGGGCATGAGGGTTTTTAGATAAAGTATGATGAACAAAATGAATCACCAAGAGTCAGACACAACTGAATAGATAATGTCATCATCATCATCATCATTATTACCATAAGCAAAATTCAATTGAGTAGGAACCAAGAGAAGATGCACATATTTAGAAGCAGAGTCTGCAGCCTGAAAGGTTTTGATGGAAACCAGGAAACTCAAATTCAACCCAGAAAAGAAAAATACTCCATGGATATGGTGATTTCTACAATAACTCTAATGGATGTGGGAGACAAGGAGAAGGGACTCAACTGAGGGAACAGTCAGATAAAAAACAGCTTAGCCAGCAACAGGAATGTGGGTGGGAAAAGCAATGCAAAATGAATCCTCCCTAGTTTCCTGTGCTGTAAGGGGATGGGGAGAGAGATATATTATTATACTTGCAAGATTTTACTAATGTAATCTTACAATAAAGAGAATTAACTCATTTGACCATGCTTCCTATCTGATCCACCTCACAAGAATGATAAGAACGGAGAGATTTGTTTATTCTAAATTAAATTGTGCTACTTCCCAAATACTATATTGAGTTGTGCTCCTAGAATTACTGTTGTCATTGAAGTCCAAGCAATTGCTGTCTTTAGGATTGTGTAAGAGATGACCAGGCTGAGCCCAAGGGAAGGGTCAAATGGATCATCAGTCTTTAATCCCTTCTCAGAGGTGCCTTTTTCAGAAGGGGACTGGACTGTTTTTCCCTTGAAGAAGAAGAAGTTTCACTTCTCATTGAAGAAGCTTCAACAGTTCTGTTGAGTTCCTTGAGTATTTCATGCCCCCAAGAGATCTAAGACCAGCCCACATTGAATTCCATTGACCTTTATCTACTGCCAATTTGCTTTGACTGTTAGTAGTTCAACTTCTTGCAGACAGCTTTAGTATACAATAAATCTATATTTATTTGAACTGTCTGGACTCCTGATTTCCTCAGCTTGACAGACTGTGATTATTACCCTGAGATAGTATGTTACATATTCCATTTAATGAACAGATAGCCTGGCTACTGTATTCCATGAAATTGGCAATCTTCCATTTGGATTATTATAATATGCCTTATATGGCTGTCATGCCTGCAGTTGATGAAGAATGTAGTGGCTAAATAGGATACTTTGTTATGTACTTATTATATCTGTGCTGAAGCAATTCCATCGGCTACTTGTTAGTAAGAAATTATACTCAAAGTTTGTAATTGAGGCATGTGTAATCGATCCACTAGAGTCACCCAGGACCATCCTAGATGTCTCTCTAAAGCAAGATTATATCTGACAACAGTAATACAGAAAGATTCTGGAGATAGACAAACATGTTAGCAAAGGCATAATTTTATGGGGGAGAAGTAAATCATCTCTGTATTTTGCAAAAAGAACCTTACATGCAAAATTTCAGCAACGGGTTCACTGCCTGATTTCTGGGTGGGCGTGACTATGGTGGGCGTGGCCTAGTTGGCCTCCTGCACCACAGTGGGCAGGGGCTGTTTTTGCCTCCCCTGGCTCCAGAAGCTTTCTTCAAAATGGCCTCCCCCGGGCTCCAGAGGCCCTCTGGAGGCTGGAAATGGAACTTCTGGAACTTCCAGGAGGCCCATTTTTTGCCCTCCCTGAGTCTTCGCGTGGGCTCTGCACTTACCTCGCATACAAAACGGGCCACGTGGAGATACCTGGGAGGGGTGGAGTGGGCCAGGCAGCCAAGGGTGGGATTTGACAGTTCTCCAAACCGGCCATAACATTAGCTGCGGGTTCTCCCGAATCTGGGCGAACCCATAGCAGCCCACTCCTGCTCACATGGATAGCAAAATGATTGATGATATAGTATGAATGATGATCCACTCAGGATGGCAATGACCATGCTACTGGAGAAGAGGCACAGATGTCTTGGA
The DNA here is from genome assembly GCF_049901735.1 of Notechis scutatus. Classification (NCBI taxonomy): domain Eukaryota; kingdom Metazoa; phylum Chordata; class Lepidosauria; order Squamata; family Elapidae; genus Notechis; species Notechis scutatus. Next base: position 187,680,121 of record NC_142010.1, on the reverse strand, counting down.
ATACTAATGATGTTTATGACAAAGTTGGATTAAAGCATTCAGAGCATCTAATTAGTGATTATGCTGTGGAAGAAAAGAAAATCCGAAGCTACAAAGACAATTACAATAGAAACATGGAATGATAAGAAACACGAACACAGGAAAACTCAAAACAGTGAATAATAAAATAAACTGACTACACACTAACATCATAGGCATCAGTATATTGAAATGGACTAGAATTAGATGATTTCACTCAGAAAATCATACTGTTTACTATCCAGGATATTAAAAACCAATAAGGAACAGTGTTACCTTCATATCCAGGAAAGGTACAGTGAAATCAATGACCAAATAATATCAATCAGATTTTGTGACACTCCTTAAATATGACAGCTAAGTTTATGTTCCAATACTGATGCAGGAGAGGAAGAGGTTAATGGGTTTTACGGTCAAGTTCAATTTGAAATTAACAGAATATGTAAGTAAAATATGCTGTTTGTGGATGGAAACTAGAATGCTAAAGTTGAAAATATGGAGGGAAATGAAGTTGAGGCACATGGTTTAGGAAACTGAAGTGAAACAGGAGAATGACTTATCAATTTCTACCACTCCAATGATTTCTTCATTGCTAATACTTTCAAACTACCAAAACAATTGCTACATACACAGACAGCAATAGATGTAGTATCCAGAAATTAAACAAACGTTCTAAAGCAGGGATGTCAAATTTGATTTCATTGAGGACTGTATTTGGGTTGTGTTTGACTTCGGGGCGGGGGCACGGCCAGCTTGACATCACTCATATCAGGGTGCCTGTGATAACCCGAGTGCTCTGCGAGCAATAATGGGCTCCCAATCTCTGTTTTCGGCTAGGATGGTCTCCTGCAACCCTCTGCCAGTGAAAGCAGTGCTCAGGAGAGCTCCATTTTTGTTGGCAGTGGTTGCAGGAGACCATCCCGGCTAAAAACGGAGATTGGGAGCCTGTTTTCGCTGGCAGAGGCACCGTAAGCTGGTCCTTCGCTGTTTCCAGGGTGACTCTGCAGGCCAGATCTAAGCACCCTGTGGGCCAGTGGTGGCCCGCAGACCTTGAGTTTGACACCCCTGTTCTAAAGGATGCAGAAAAGCTGACAGTAATATAAGGATCAAAAAAAATGGAAGGGGTATCCTGAAGTTCTGTAAAGTATCATCCAAGCTGTTTTCCCTCCTTAGAACCTCTAACATTGAAAGAGCCTCTACTACTAGAGGATGCGTAATACAATTTCTTATGCTGGTCTATGACTGAAATACTGTTTTGATTGATTGACTGAATGTTTGATCAGTCAGAAGGATACAAGGATTGAAAGAATGGCTGTGGAAATACAACCAGCACCAGAACAGGAATCAGGGAAAATTCTAATCAAACTATACCAGCAAATCTGGAGAACAACACAGTGGCCAGCAGATTGGAAGATGTAATACCAATACCAAATAGAGGAGACTTAACAATGTGTGTAAGCACATTGTTTGTCTATGTTTGAATTAATAAAACGCTAGAAAAATGTTGGAAGAGAATAACGAAATTGTAAATAAGACAGATAGATACAGTGAATATATACAATCCAAGGCAAAAAATATATAATTGAATAGAAGGAAAGGGAGAAATAAAGAGAATTTGGGAAAAGATATGAAGTTGAACAGATAAGATCAATATACATATTAAATTGTGCTTGTATGGAAACGTGATAATTTGGAACTATCCTGTCTTTAAATAAGATGTCTTATATAAGATGTCTTTAAATAAGATGTCAGAAAAGATGTCTTATGTTATTATATTCTACGTTTTGTTTGTTTGTGTATTGTTTTTAAAAATTAATAAAATTTGTTTTAAAAAAAAACAATGTGTGTAAGCTATTGGACAGCGTCCTTAATTGTGTGTGGTAGCAAAACAATGCTTAATGCCATCCAGTCCAGATTACAGTATCTGAATGTGCTTGATTAGCTGGCAGAATCGGTTCAGGAAACAGGACTGACAATTTATTCCTGAGATTACTTTCCTAGACTTTCTCCTCATTCTACTGCCAGTCCTATCCAGTTTTGTTTTTGAAACAAAAACAAACAATTTGACCATGATGGCAGCAATGAAACACTGCTCTTCTTCTGTTTCATTCAGCCTCAGCTTCTTCAGTCTGCACTGTAAAAGAAATTGCTGTGTTGATACTTAATGTTGAACTGTATGCCATTTCAGATTAACGCATTTCCCAACACTGAGTTGAGCCAAATAAATGCTGTTCTGAGGATCACATGACCAGCATGGGGGCTGGAGCAGCATACAGCTGACCTTTAATTACTCTCAGCACTTTCAAATAAATTAAGGTAAATTTGAGGGGGGGAAATAATTTCAGATTTCTCAGTTTCACAGTAATTGGAGAACGTCCTCATGTCACAACCAACATTCTCATCATTTGGGGTTCAACTTTGCTGACATGCTGGCAAAGTTTTCATAGTAATTTTGTAATCTAATCATTCAGTTTTTATATTCTGCTGCACTTTAGCCCTCAAACATGTCAGAACAGCTAACATAATTTACTGTTCATTTGTAAACAATAAATCTACATCAGTTATCATATGCTTTCTGAAATGAATGTTATATTTTTTCTCTGCAGTTGAAGAATTGCTTCTGCTTCAGATCTCCTCCTCCTTCTCCTCCTCCACCTCCTGTCAAATATCGTAAATGTTGTACAATCTCCTGTTTTCAAAACCTCTCATATCCCAATCTCTTCCAACCCAGTAATGCACAAACTATTTTGAGTATTACTGAGTTGGAGGAGATTGGGATATGCACAAGAGAGATTTGTTTGAGCATTTGATTTATTAGAAAAGCCACCTGGATGCTCTGTGTTCCTGGAAAGCAGTGTTATTATACACATACATCTCTTTTACCGTACTATTTGGAGTAACTACACAAACTCAAACTGCCTGTTTGGTTAGTTTTGCAGCTGTTACCAACCTGGGTATTGAGGAGGAAGAAAAGACAGAAGATAGGATGACTGAGGAGACAGGTGTGGAGAAAGATTTCTCTGATATGCTTCAACCTCCCAGATCAGAAAATATTTTGCCATAAGAGAGAGGCAATGTATTCTGAAGGTAGGGATGTTTTCAGGGGTGGGATTATACCAGTTCACACCTATTCACTAGAACAGGTTCTTAACATTCTAAGCAGTTTGGAGAACTGTTTGTTAGAAGATATTACCGGCCTAATCCTGTAAGGAAGGCAGGAAGGAAACATTCTGGTGTTGCTTACAGAAACTGCCTCTCCATTAACCCTTATTACATTCCTGGCAGGACTAGACTTCCTGTCTCAGGAACTTCTCTGGTTTTTTTTTTCGCCTCCTTTGCTGGTACTTTGTTTGTGTGGAGTCACCATTCAAAGTTACAATGGCACTGAAAAATGTGACTTATGACCATTTTTCACACTTATGACTGTTGCAGCATCCCCACAGTCATGAGAGGCCAGGCGTGGAGATGCGTGCCTCGATGTGAGTGATATTGAGTTGGCCACAGCCACCAACTAAGCCACATCCACAGAGCTGGTTGTTAAAACATTTGAATCCCACCGCTGGACGTTTTGCTAGGTGCAGCCAATGAAGACCAAAAGTGAAAGGGGATAAGATGGTCCAACATTCCTGTTGATACGATACCACAGGAAGCAGTACCGATTGCCATGGAGATGGAGGGGATGCCATTCCTTTCCCTGCCATTCTGAGTCAGAAGGAAGGAGAGGTGGTTCCTCATTTTTCCAATCACATGGATTGGGAGAAATTGATGAATGGAGAAGAAGATGGTTTGGGAGTTACACTGGAAGCCAGAGTTTCTATCAACTCTCTTGGGTAAACCAGACAGGAAGCAGGACTAGATAAGGTAAATCTACTTTATTGTACAGCTACATTAACAGAATCTTGCGAGTGTGAAAGTACTTCCCACTGGCACATTTAATCATCTGCTCAATTAGGGCAAGTCCTTCCTGTCTTAAGTTTATTTCTCTGAAATTTAAGTGATTTCGGGTTCCTCCCTCTTTTGTGTCATCTTCCCTACACAGTATCTCTTTCTCTTGTCCACCAAGGTCATCCATACTTTTCCATTGCAGTTTCTCACAGCAGAAACGTTACTTATTTCTAATTGGCTTCATCCTAATATGTCATAAAGATTATAATGTAACTATACTATGTTAAATGTCTGGATAGCTTCTACCAGGTGTATTTATTTATTCAATGTATATGGCCGCCCAACTTGCCACTCAAGATGGAGAACTGAGACATCATGGAACAGGACACCTTGAGCTTCAGCATTTCTACCTATGCTTTCCTTGTACCACTCACATTCTTATTTCCAAGATTCTTGTAGTTCAAATTAAATAGGAATCTATCATAAGTCCATAGGTCATCTTAGAAGAATTTTTAAAAAATATTGATGGAGAACAGTGCATTGTTTAGAAGTGTTCTTATCTATCATGAAAACTGTTGAATAATATATGTCCTGCAGGGAAGAGTATTTGGAGGGTGAGGATATGGTGGCTACTCACATATTATACAATATGCTAGTAGTACAGTAGATAGGTGATGTACCGAAATGTATGAATCATGGCACTCACCAGCTTTCTCAACCATAATTTTAATGGTTAGATCTTTTTTTGGATTTGGATTAATATCTTTAACATTTTGAAATATTTACTGAGTCAATTTCAGTAGTACTCTATCTTAGGCCAACTGCAATAGATAGGGAAGATGGAAGTAGTTCTCAAATTGTAAAGGAAGATATCTTTTTTGGGGGGAGGGGTGATTAGGACAGTTTTAGAGGTCCTTTAGAGCAGTGATCCCCAACCTTTTTTACGCCGCGGCCCGGTACCGGCATCAGCTGGGCGCCGCGCCCGGTACCGGCATCAGCTGGGCGCCGCCATCTTTTTGATGAAAAAGTGCTTCGGTGACCTCACCGGAGCACTTTTCATCAAAAATGGCGGCGCTGCGCTTCGGTGAGCTTTTCCAGGTAGAAATGGCTTTCTGCCCAGAAAAGCTCACCGGAAGCACTGGCACCGCCATCTTTTTGGATGAAACGTGCTTCCGGTGAGCTTTCTACCAGGAAAAGCTCACGGAGCGCTAAGCGCCGCCATCTTTTTTGATGAAAACGTGCTTCCGGTGAGCTTTCTACCCGGAAAAGCTCACCGGAAGCACTTTTTCATCAAAAAAAGATGGCGGCGCCCAGCAAGCCAGCGGCCCGGTAGGACTTGTTCCGCGGACCGGTACCGGTCTGCGGACCAGTGGTTCGGGACCCCTGCTTTAGAGGATTTGTAATTCACCTGATACCACCAATATTATTTGGATCAGTAGAATGAAATACGCAAGATGAAATATGCCAGATATCTCTTAGGTCTGCTAAATCTGAATCTTCCTTGATCTTAATCGTCCCTCTATTTAGGCCTTTATCCATGCCAATCCAGGGACTACAAAATCCACTTTCTTCCCTATTGAACAGTCACTTTATGCTATTGTAAACTAAAATAGCTGGAAAAAAATGTGCTTTGCTAAGGACTGTAAAAGGATAGCCATACTTTTGCGTCACTTGTCAACAATAATTCCATTAGGTTTACTACTGAAAGGTTATGAGCTTTGAAGGAAACAAAATAGTTTTACCATGTCTTGGGATAAATCTTTGCAAAAAGAAATCACATATTTAACTGAAACATAAACAATAATATTATTTAATTCTAAGATTTTCCTCATGCTATCTTCCTATTGTGTCTTTCTAGCATTGTACTGAAATTATCTTCTGAATTTTGTTTTCAATACCCTAATCTAACTCAACAAAAAATAATTCTGTGAAATATTAATCCCTGCATTCATATTGGTTACAAGATAGCCAAGAGGTATGTGTAAGTGTATTTACCTTGTACATGTGTTTACCTTGCATTGTATAATTATTTCTCATGTGGCTTACAGCTTCCCTGGATCCTGTTATTTCAATTACAGGGCAGAGTAAACATCAGGTGTGTGATATACTCCTGCAAAGTTTTTTCATATTAGGATTGAAGAGCAGCCAGGGAACTGGCAGAGTAATGTAAGGCAGATTACCTTCATCAGCTTTGCACAGTAATCTCATAAGCATCACTTACTGCTATAACCTCATCCCTATGGAACATTCTTCCACCAGAGGTGAGAACTTTCCCCTCTCTTTTGGCCTTCCAGAAGGGTATCAAAACCCAGCTTTTGCTCGTTAGCCTGGGGTCCTGAGGAGGGCACTCCCTGTTGGAGATGGCTGAACCACGTAGAAGATCTCATCTCCATCCCATCGATCTCTTTTTGGCTCTTGCAGGTGTGGTTTTAGGACAGTTTTTAATAATATTTTAATATTGGTTTGTTTTCATCTTTTAATTTTTTTTTCACCTGTTTCAATAATTTGGAAGCTACCCAGACTGACCTTGTAGGGGAGATGAGTGGCATAGACATGAAATAAATAACCAAAATAAATTCTAAACCATCTTGGGAATGAAGTAGAAAATTCTATTTCAAAAGAAGAAAAGTTTTGAAAAATTGAAGGACAAATTTCATCCCGGTATTTTTGATACTCACAACATGAGCAGAATTATAACAACAATAAGAGAGCCTTTATGCATTGTGTTGCACTGAAGTTACTTTGGTTATGCTCTTCTTTTACATAAATAACCCTGACTTTCAGGCATACATACTTATGTACTAAACTTTAAGATGACTAGAATACTGTATTATCATTGTTTATAGATTTTTTTTAGCATCACAAAGTTTATATGTGCAGCTGTTGTAACCATTTTGTCAAGACTAAAAGGTTGGTTGGTTGCAGGTTGGGTTTTTTTTTAAAAAAAAAAGTGGGGCGAGGTTGAAATCCAAAGTCTTTTAACAAGGATTATTTGTTATGCTTGCCTGTTCCAAGTATTTAACAAACGATTCTTCTCAGTAAGTAAAGCCATATTGTATTTGATTTTGAAAGGAACAGAAGTGGGTGTATGCATGGATTTAAAACAAAAAACTAAGTACTAACCTTGTTAGTTTTTTTTTTTTTTTTTTTTTTGTATTAGGCATAAAGTGCCCAATAAGTTGGAGAAGAAAATGTGTTTAGATAGTAACCAGATAGCACTCAAAGCAGAAAAAAAGACATGGCAACAGGCTTGTTCTTGGTAGTTTGTGATTGATTTTTGGAGAAGAAAAGACAGGTTGGTCTTCTTCTACAATGCTAAGGTTTTAGTTATTAAGGGCTGGCACTCAGTCCAAACTAGACACAAATACAACACCAAGCCATTTTTCTTTTCTTCCCCTCCCAAGCAGAAGAAGTCATAGGTTGTGACTAATGAAAACTGAGCTGACTTCATTTGAGCTAATGGAGAATGGAACGTAATTGTCTCTGATACATAAGACTCCTTATCTCTATGAACCTCTCTCAACTCATATCATTATAATAAGACAATTACACTTACACCAGGCTGAATAATAGGCCAAGATGTCCAGCAATGAATAATTGTAATTGATTATAGCTCATTATATTCTGAAATAATTTCAAGCAGCTTTGTTAGTCTGGAGAAGAACTGAAGGAGCTTCAGTTTGTTGACTGAGACTCATTTGCTCATTAGATGAATGGCACTTAAGAGTACCTTTGCTTCCAAGGATACCTTTGTTGCCTTGAACTAAATCTTCATAGTTTATTGCTTGTAAATGTCCAAAACAGCTACAGGTGCTGACAATATGTAGTACCATAGATGTAAAATTATTATTATTATTTTTTGGAGGGAGGAGAGGCGCAAAAGGCTATTCAAGCCAAATATCCTTTGCAACCCTATTATTCTATGTTCTATTTTTCTTCAGACCATCTACTTAGAAAATATTTCTGTTTAACTGATGTTAACTTAAAACTTAGTGGGAGTACACCAGTCAAAGTATTTTTGCAACAAACAAGGCTGAACCAAGAAGACTGTAGAAGGCAAAAAAAGTCTTCAAAAAGCCTTTGTTCTCGAAGATTAGTTTAAAAAGGTGCTGTTAAACAAATGGTTATCAGAAATTAGGAATACAAATCAAATTGCTTCTGAATTTTCTCAAGATGGATTTTTAAAATAAAAAAAATTGTAGGCCCACAGCAGTATTATATGATCCAACACATTTATTTACTATGAAAAGGAATAAGAATTCAAAAAGACAACAACTGGACATGTTTTCTAAATTAGTTCCTCATACTTTGATCTCTAAATACATATATTTTATTAAAATCTCATTTTAAAGATTTTAAATTTTATTAAAAAAGGGGTTGGAGAGGTCTGATCTAAAGATTTCCAAAAAATCCACCTAAAATAGACAAGAATCAACCAAAACCAAAAGAAGGATGCACAATACATTGAATTTAGGAACTCAAAGCAGCGTACATAAGCACTCCCCATGTGAAGGTAGACTGAATTGCAAGAAAGTGATAGATCTAAGTCACCCTGTCAGGTTCTATGGTTGAGGGCGAACTAGAATCTGAGTCTTACTATTTGTAACTCAATACCATACATTCATATTGCATAAATTTCATTCATGCACTCTCTTGATCCATCCTCAAGAACAGTGGTCCTCAACATTTTTAGATTGGTGGGTACATTTGAAAGGTTGGATTTGTCATGGGTGCTTTTGTGATTTGGTCTTTGGAGGGAAGGATTGGCCTTTACCCATTCATAAAATGTTGGTCATAGAAGACCATAAAGCACTGATTTATTGGAATGCTATTACTCTATCCTCCCTTCTCCATTATTCCTTATTCTTTACTGCTCTGCTGATCTTTGTGTTCTTAATAGGTTAGTCAGTGTGTACACTTCTAAACATAGCATTGAACTGCAACTGCCCATCACATTTTGGAACATATTTGGTACCCAGAACCACCCTTACTAATAAATATAATGCTGGCAGGTGGTCATGGACATATTGGCATCCCCAGGAACCATTTTGGGTGTTCTGGCTCTACCATATCAGTTTGATTTACTGTTGCCATGCTGTTTAGTATGGTCTTGCTTTCATAATGCTTGTTTTGAGTCAGCTAGCTTATTGGAACAAGTTTTGTGTTTTGTTTAAAAAAATAGATTCAGCAAGCTCGGCCCTGCTCTTGTAATATACTTCTGAATTTTTAGGCTGGATATGGGCCTTATTCTTCTATAATGACTAATTTTTGAATTACATTACACACTCTAACTTCTTGTGTGGATTATTTCTGGGAACTTGCTTGTTCCTTCTTCTCCCTGTGTTCTGCGCAAGTCTCTGCCACCCCTTTCTGACCCACAGGGCAGAGCTGTATAGAATGATCTTAAGACTCAAGATACATCCCAATGATAAAGCTGTGCTTTAAAGACTTTGAAGCTGAGTCTTTCTAGGTCAGTTGCAGCACTCAGAAATAAGCCCCCAATCTGGTAACCATCAGTTTAAAACTTGGCTGTAGTTGATTATATGCTGCTAGCTGTATATTGACCCTAGATTTCAGTGTCATAGGAGTAATTTAATTTCCCCTGTTTTCTTCAAGCAATGGACATAATTAAAGCCCCATTGGCTGTGCAGCCTTTTTCCCTAATCTGCCTTTTCGTGAATGTTTCAGCATGCACACCTATGAATTGTGGATATACATATTTCGTGCATTGAATTCATTAAAGTTTGGAAGTAGTATAAATAAGGTTGGAGATAATGAGCCTCTCATGGACCTGTAAAATCTATTGGCTCTCTAGATATTGCTGCTGATAAGATTCCTTCCTCAAACAAAGTGGTTTTCTTTCCACCCCACCCTTTAAAGTTAGTTGTGTACAAGGATCCCTGAGGAAAATGTGGGGCAACTCCAGCAAACGTCTGCTTAGTTATACTCTCCCAATTTTGCCCTCTTCTGATCACAAGGCCATTATCATCAACAGCCCTATAGACTTTGTTGTTTGTTAATATTTATTGTTGTAGCAAGAGAATCTCTCTCTCTCTCTCTCTCTCTCTCTCTGAGAGAGAGAGAGAGAGAGAGAGAGAGAGAGAGAGACGCGCACATAAATACGTACGTATGTATGTATCAGCAGGGAGTTTTCAAAGACTTGTGTCCTGCTTCCAGCATTTTTTTGTTTTTTGTTTGCTTTTACTTCCTGTGGGGATGTATTTTGATTCCACAGTATGATGATTTAAGAAATGCTATTTCGATATACAGTGATACCTTGGCACTCAACCTTTTTGAAACTCATTAAATTTGGTACTCAATGCATTTACAGCTGTGCTGGCGCAGTGTTTAGAGTGCAGTACTGTAGTCTACTTCTGCTGACTGCTGGCTGCTTGCAATTTGGCAGTTCAAATCTCACCGGCTCAAGTTTGATTCAGCCTTCCATCCTTTGAGGTTGGTAAAATTAAGACCCAAATTGTTGCGGGCAATATGTTAACTCTGTAAACTTCTTAGAGAGGGCTGTAAAGCACTGTGAAGCAGTTTATAAATCTAAGGGCTATTGCTATTTAGACATGAAAATTTTGTCCTGGTACTCATTGTTTGTTTACTACTCAACACACAAGCTAGAACTTTTGGTGTCAGCTGCCTTTTTCCTTATGGGAAAAATTTGTTTGGTACTCATCGGTTTTGGTACTCATCATGCCTCCCAAGAACCAATTAAGATACCAAAGCACCATTGTACATTTTAAATTTTGTTTTCCTTTTGCTCATTAATAGATTAAAAAATAGCAAAAGAAATACTCCTTGAAAAGGAAGATTTAAAAACAAACCAGAATCTGTAAGAGTTAAGACATCGTTATATAGTAGTGCTATTAATAGTATAATGGTAACAGTAGTACACTTGTATGGAAAAGGTATAATGTAATATAGAAATAATAATAATAATAATAATAATAATAATAATAATAATGATGATGATGATGATGATGATGATGATGATGTATATCATAAAAATACAAAGACTTGCAAATAGAAATGGCAAACTGTGGCAAAAGAAACCAACATTATACCAATAGTAATAGGTGCCTTGGTACAACCCAAAACAACTAGAGCATCACTTGAACATCATTATCATTCACAAATTCACCATCAGTCAATTGCAAAAGGCAGTTTTACTAGGAACAGCTTACATCTTGCAACAATATCTCTAACACCATCAAATATCCATATCTTCCTATCCCAGTTCCTTGGGAAGGACTCGATGGGTGGACAAAAATGGTGGCTGATGTACTACAACAGTAGAATATAGTATAGAAAAGATTGTGTGACGAGAAACAGAACATGGTATAAGACAATAGACACAAAAAGAGCTTGCATATACTGTACGTTTGTATGTCTCATTTTTGTATTTTTTCCAAAATAAAACAGCTCCCCAACCCTTATGGGAAAATATAAAAATCCAATTACCAAGGGTGATGGAACCTTTGAGCTTGAGTCAATCAAATCGGCTGTCTTTTAAAAATAACCTGCAGTTCGAAGAAGTAATACTTTCTGATAATGCGTAGCTTTTCCCACTAGTTTGCACTAATGTTTGTGGGGCAAATTAGTTGTTAGATGAGTGGAATCAATTAAATCAAGTTGATATATAGAGATATAAAGCCAAAGTTTCTTATCTCATCCCATGCATTTGCAATGGGTAATGTTTTTGTTTTTGGTGTTGGCCTTCCAAACTGTGCACCCTCCTCTTGATTTATGGGAGATGTCTCTCTCCCTATTTTATTGCTTTATGGCAGAGATCTCCAAACTTGGCAACTTTAAGACTTGTGGAGTTCAACTCCCAGAATTCTGGGAGTTGAAGTCCACAAGTCTTAAAGTTGCCAAGTTTGGGGACCCCTGCTTTATGGCCTTTTGGGTGACTGAAGGAAACCAGGCGGACCAAAGTAACCTGAGACTCATTTGCTTGTAGTATTTTCTACAAATATGTATGCATTACATATAGTGACTTTAGATCCATTACCTATGACTATGCATGATTACATCATCTGTTAGTCTTTCCCACCTTTCTAAAATTAATAAATACGAGTACATCTCTTTGTTGGGTGGGAAACATCTCTCAATAACCTTTGGAGAGAATCCAACCAGCACATGGGTCTAATAAAACACTGACTTCATTATTTAACAGATAACAGATAATCAGAGTTCGAAGGGACGTTGTAGGTCATTTAGTCCAACCCCCCATCCAAGCAGGAGACCCTATACCATTTCTGACAAATGGCAGCCCAATCTCTTCTTGAAAGTCTCAAGTGATGGCGCTCCCACAATTTCTGAGGGCAAGGGGTTCCATTGGTTGATTGTTCTCAGAAAGTTTCTCCTTATTTCCAGGTTAAATCTCTCCTTGTTCAGTTTCCATCCATTATTCCTTGTCCGGTCTACAGGCACTTTAGAAAATAGATCCCTTCCTCCCTGTGGCAGCCCCTCAAATATTGGAAGACCGCTATCATGTCTCCCCTGGTCCTTCTCTTTACTAGATTAGTCAAGCCCAGTTCCTGTTTGCATCTTGCATTTGATTCTACAGAAAACTGGTGTCAGAAGTGGGATTTGCAGTCTATGAGCTGTGATGAGGGATGACAGGTGGGCACCCTATCACGGTGAATGGTTAGTGTTGTTTGAGTTTGATTCCATTACTTTTTTCCCACTGCCATATAAGGGCACCATTTAGGGATGAGGGGAGGCAACAGTCAATATGTGACTGCCATTAAAGATATATAACATAATAAGATAGGCACAAGTTTTACTTAATCTGGTGTAACGTTTATTTATCAAAAAACAGAGTGCATAGACCTTATATAGAGAATACATTTGAATACATTTGAAGCTAAAAACATTTATAGAGTATTGCCTTGCCAGCAGATAATACAGCCAGTCCTTGACTTATGACCATAATTGAGCCCAAAATTTATGTTGTTGAGACATTTGTTAAATGGGTTTTGCTCCATTTTATGACCTTTCCTGCACAGTCGTTAAGTGAATCACTGCAGTTGTTAATTTAGTAACATGGTTGTTAAGTGAATGTAGTTTACGCATTGACTTTGCTTGGCAGAAAGTCATAAAAATTTATCACATGACCCCTGGACACTGCAAACGTCATAAATATGAGTCAGTTGCCAAATGTCTGAATTTTGATCATGGGACCATTGGGATGCTTCAAAAGTCATAAGTGTGAAAAATGGTCATAAGTCACTTTTAGTGCCATTTGAACAATCACTAAATGAACTGTTGTTAGTCAAGGACTACCTGTATTAAAATAATAAATAGATAAGAACTAAAGTGCTGGATGAAATCAAACCTCATATCTTTAAATAAAATTTTGGACCTACTGAAATAAAATGAACTAAGTACCAATGATTTAAGTCTTCAGTATGCAGAAGAACATAAATTGCAATCCATCATATAGCATATTTCCTTTCAATCCACAGGGTTTATATTTGAATAATCTCAGCCGAAGATTTTTTTGGTATATTCATGTAATCAATTATATATTCTCATTTCTACTGGCAAATTATTTTATGACCTATCTGGATATTTTTAGAAGCTGTAGACAGATATGTAGCCCTGTGAATGTGCCTGTGAGAAAAGTTACTACTATAGAAGTGTAATTGGACAATCCTGGAGGTAAAATGGCAAATTATCAAGAGAATGTATGCCAACACAAGATGGATTGTGATACTTATCAGAATTATCATACAACAGGCAAAGGCTGTCATTTCTACAAATATTACAATTATATTTTCTAAATTAATGTAGTTGGGCGTTTTTAATCAACTGTATGAGATAACTTTAATTTTATTTATTTTTTCACGTTAAAAGGAAAAGGAAAAGTTGTAGGTTTGTGTAGGATAAAAATTACAGGAAAAAAGCTCTAAGGGATGATGACTGATTCAGAATTGCGGATTGTGCCTGAAAATTCAAAGTTGTGTGTCATAGGCCAAAAAATCCAACCCCCTTATTTCTTATCAGCAGTAGCAGATTTTCACAAAAAAGTTCCATCTGCCAGGAAGAATTTGGTCAAGTTCCAGCTGTGAATACATTCATTGAATAGTCTCACTACCTTATTAGACATAAATGCTATCAGATATTTTGAGGTGTTTTCGTGGCAGCCAAGCTTTCTAGATTTAAAATAGGGCAGGGCAACCTTTAGTTGCAGGTTGTATGCACATCCAGCTTGTTTTTTTACACCTTCAAGAACCTTCCCTAGCTGGCCTAATGAATTTCAGTAGCAAGCCACCCAGTGGTGGGATTCAAAACTTTTTTACTACCGGTTCTGTGGGCATGGCTTGGTAGGCATGGTGTGGCTTGGTGGGCATGGCTTGGTGGGCATGGTAAGGGAAGGATACTGTAAAATCTCCATTCCCACCCTACTACTGGGGAAAGGTTACTGCAAAATTTCCATTCCCACCCCACCCCACTAACCTGCTTTCCAGCTCCGTTCTCCTGTGCGGGGCAACAAAAGAAGACCTAGCCGATCAGCTGAGATTTGGGAGGCAGAGAATAGATGGGGGCGAGGCCAGTCAGAGGTGGTATTTGCCGGTTCTCTGAACTACTCAAAATTTCCGCTACCGATTCTCCAGAACTGGTCAGAACCTGCTGAATACCACCCCTGAAGCCATCAAATCATGGTGTTATTTCTTTTAAAAAAATAACAATCAATGCATCAGCCTTCAATGGATTGTTTATTTACCCTTTTTTATATCAAAAATGTTAGAGGGGAGGGAACCTTAAATCCTGGCTCTATCCCCTTTAATACTGTAATATTATATACCACTAGCACATACTTTTTAGCCCATGAATGCAGAAAAAGCATGTAGTTTTTAAAAGGCTCAGCTGTGTTTTTATTGAAAATCATTTCAGGCTAAAATTTGCTTGCCATTTCCACAACTATCATATACCCCATGCGCTGAAAATATGTAAAACTTAATTGTTTTGAAGAGAACAGGATATGTTTCTCTCACATGGGGATGGGGTAGAAATAGGATTACTTAGCTGCACTTATTTATTGTTAGAGATGTGTGTGAGAGCCTTTCCTCTTTTGATCCTGCATACTGCAAGTATACGGTCTAGTAGGAAAACTTGTACACAGTTAAGCAGTTGGAGGAAGGTGATCCTCCTTAATTAAGTAGAGAAAATAGAGCTGAAGTACCTGCTGTGATAGGAATCCCAGGCACATACATAGGAAGAAGGAATATAAATGTGTTCTTATAAATATACATATTCATGCAAGCTTGCTCGTATCTCTTTAGTAGGAGTTATTAGAAACCTGATATATAGTGTGACTGTTAGCATTTGTAGGTCAATATTAATAATAAATGAAATATTTTAACCTAAATCCCATTGGTGATTCCAGGATGGTTAACAAAAAATAACAATGACTCCCAACCAAGAGCACTAAAGACCAAGGAAGATTCTACAGCTAATAGCTGAGACAACAATAGCAATATCACTTAGACTTATACACAATCTGGGTCCTCATTTTACTGACCTCGGAAGGAAGGAAGGCTGAGTCAACCTTGAGCCGGCCAGGGTCAAACTGCCAACAGTTGGCAGAGTTATTAGACTGCTATACTGCATTCTAACCACTGCGCTACCATGGCTCTTAGACAATTCAGTCGATTTCCTGAAATCCTCCAAATGATAACTTCCAGAATTGTGCAGATTTTCACATTCCAGCTAACACATGATGCTCCTTTATGAAGTAAAACCAGATTTCAGCAGATCGACCCATTCATCTTATGTATGCATATTCCACATCTGTCATTTTTGCATATAGTAAATAGCTGTGAGGCCCCAGGCACACATTTTTAGGGATTCTAGCCAAACAATTGAAATATCCATTCTCCTTAAGGGTTCTGGCTGGTTCCTTTCCAGCATACTTTCATGATTCAGTAATTGGCTGAAGGCCACTCTACATGCAGAGAGCCAAATCATAATTAACTGTAGTGATAGCATCATTAGGGCTGTAAATCCAATACAATTCTCTTATGTTGATAGAGGTATTCTTGGATTGACAATTGTGTTCATATTGTGAGTAGACCTTTCCTCTGAAAGTCTGCAGTTGCCCTTCAAATGGTCACAAACTATGTAAATCGTGGTAATTTTGATCAGAGAAATATGTGAGATGATTTTGGGCCAGGAGACCTTATGATGCTGGGCAATCATTTATTTATTGGCTTATAATGCTGCCTAAATCATCAGAACATAAATGGATATTCTAGTACACTTCCATAAACCTCCCATAAAGATTTTTTTAAGTGGAAATGTTTAAAATATTTACTCTACAAAATTCTTACAAAACAGAATCAGAATCGAGCTGGAAGGGACCTTGGAGGTCTTCTACTCCAGCCCCTGCTCAAGCAGGAGATCCTATACCATTTCAGACAAGGGGCTGTCCAATCTCTTCTTAAAAAAACCTCCAGTGATGAAGCACACACAACTTCTGAAGTCAAGCTATTCCACTATTAGGAAGTTTCTCCTTAAATCCAAGTTGCTTCTCTCCTTGATTAGTTTCCATCCATCGTTTCTTGTTCTGCCCTCTGGTGCTTTAGAAAATAAACTGACCCCCTCCTCTTTGTGTCAGCCTCTCAAATACTGGAATACTGCTATCATGTCACCCCAGTCCTTCTTTTCTCTACACTGGCCATACCCAAATCCTGAAACCATTCTTCATATGTTTTAGTCTCCAGGCCTTTAATCATCTTACTTGCTCTTCTTTGCACTTTTTCCAAAGTCTCAACATTTTTTTTTTTGTAATGTGGTGACCAAAACTGGATGCAGTATTCCATGTGTGGTCTTACTAAGGCTTTATAAAGCAGTAGTAATACTTCAGGTGATTTTGATTCTATGCCTTTGTTTATATAACAGTTGAGTTATGGTTTGTCAGCCAGTTCAAATCCATCTGGTGGTGATGCTGTCTATCCCAATTTTTTTTTAGCTACTATGGCTGCAGCATTTCACTGGTCTACTAATTTAGTCACTTTGTCAAAGTATGAAATAAGATAGGTTTGGCATGATCTGTTTTTTTAAAACATTTTTTAACAAATTTAATTTTGATACAATTTTATTTCATGACTGGTATGCACATTTTGACAAAGCCAACTCAGAAACTGAGGCACCAGCCTCTCAAATGTTAGTGTTCTACTTACTAAAAAAATGTTTCTACAGATCAACAAATCAAAAATTGTCCATTTTCTACTTAAAATATAATTGACAATGGTGAATCAATTTCCTGAAAAAGTCATAATTTTTCTCCAATGTTTTCAATGTCCATTTTTTAGAGAAACTCCCCATTTAGCTGTCAAGCTCATAGACAGACCTTGAGTTAATTCCTGTTTTAAAACAAGCCAGAATTCACATATACTATTCTGAGGTTTATTTAGATTTTTATCATACCTTTTTTTTTTTCATATACAGCTCAAGGCTACAAATGTACCATTACTCCTTCCTCCTAATATTTTTCCCACAACAACCCTGTGAGGTGAGTTGGGCTGAGAGAAAGTGACTGGCCCAAAGTCACCCTGTCATGTTTTAATAGTTTCCTGGTTTCTAGGCCAGCACCAACAACAATAATGTTGCAGCTATGGATGAAGGGATCAGCTAAATTCCAACCATGTCAGATTCATATGTTATTATTCAGAAATCAATTATAATACATATTAATTCCTATTACAATACATATTAATCTGCCTTTACAGTTGTTATAAAACTACATCAGTGCACCAAAGGAAATAAAAAATAGAAAAGCTGGCAGGGTTTTTTGCTGAGTGTCTGACTCTTAAAAACAAGTGCCTAAATTCATGTCTAGCAAGTATTCCAAGCATTATGTTATTGATGCTCAGAATTATTATATTTCAAGAAAAATAATAATATAATAATTCAATATAGTAATTCAACATAATAAATTCAAGAAACTTCCTTGGAAACAGAGACTACAGAGCTACAGAATAGTGAAGGAGTATTCTTGCCTCTGCACAATAGCTAATCAAAAAGCAGGGATTTGCCTAAAGCAGTATTTCTCAACTTCAGCAGTATTAAAATGTCTGGACTTCAACTCCCAGAATTCCTCAGACGTCAAACTGCTTCCAACAACCTGTTTGCTGGGAATTCTGGGAGTTGAAGTCCAAACATCTTAAAACTGAAGATCGAGAAACATTGTATTACACTATTAATAATCATAGCTGTGATCTGACATGTACAGTTACAGAAATTCCTCAATGCCTTATTTGTGCTTGATAACACTCTGTCTAAAGCTCTTAATTTCATCAATCTTAGAACAGGATTACCTTAGTCTTCTTTTTGCCTGGCACTTGGATTTGGGACTGTACAGGTCTCCCAGTTTCCTTCTGGCATCCCCTAAGGGTTTTAGCTGGCAGCATTGCCTCAAGCATTTACTTCAAACCTCCATGGTAAGCTGCCATTTTGATAGTAGCAAGCAACATCAGAATTAACTTCCATTTTCTCCTGCTTTGTTTGTGTTCATGGTCTGTCTTGGAAAAAGGAAAGTTCTAGGGAAGTAAAGTTTTTTTTTAATGTATTCGGGGCTGAAAAAAATCCAGATAATCATTAGATGACAGCAAAGAGTCAACTTTTTCTGTCTTACCTGATATCTTAATAGTTATTCAAAAGTCTTGTTCTAATATAGTAGTTTTAAGGACAGCATTTACAGTATTTCAGATGATGGAAGGGGGAGGGTTGCTATGTAGAAAAGGGAGTAGAACTGCAGGTCAAAGCAATCACACAGAACATAATGCTCCAGGAGAGGACTATATCCAGATAAAAGTTTCGACCAGTTACAAGCAAACAATTTTTTAAAAAAGAACTATCTATGGCCATGTTCAATTCCCCAGATGTTAACTGTGGAGGCTCCGTGTATCTGTCAAGCATTCCAAAATTGAGCCTTTCAAACTTGTTCCATTGAGTTGATGACAACAAATGTTTCAAAAACATTCAATTTCTCTTTTGACTCTTCGTGGAAAATGATTTTACATCTTCCAGTTTCTAGGACTTGTATTGTCTCTGAGGTTTTAATTTAAACACAAATAGCTTGCAATATTGTAGATGGCTTTTTTGTGGGTGTTATTATTATTCCCAACATTTATTCATTAATATTCCAGGTACCTAGGGGTCCTTGTGCCTTAAAACACATCTATAATAGAGGTGCTTATTTCAAAAATAATGAAGTCAGTTGATGCCACAACTTGCTTTTTCATTGTGTCAAAGGGCAGGAGGGGTCAGTGTAAAGGGGATATCTCTTAGCAGAGGTATAAACTGAACTGAAGTTCCTGGACCCTTTGGTACACCTTAGTATTCCTCGTGCAAAGAGCTCATTATGATGATCAGCTGAAAGCATGAGCAATCTTGTTGTGCATAGAGAACAACCTTTGGCTCCTGAGTGGCATGCGAAGGGTTGCAGGCCCAATCCTGGGGGCAGACAAAAGGGTGGTGTCAAAACATTTCACTCAAATTAAGATACTGCTTGCTGTTGATTTAACTATTTCCCCCTATCATGCCACTAAATTTGGCAATGAACTGGTTGCTGTGGAAAGGGATCAAGAAATGGAAATAATCTGAAATGCAGTGCAGTAGTTCAGGAATTTCTCTTTTCCTAGACATACATAAGAATTTGGGGTTTCCAGCTCCCAGGCTGAAAATGGGCATGATAGAAGAAATAATTGCTTTATGTAGAGATTTTGATTGGCAGTTGTTTTGAGGCCTGTCCAATGCAGATCAAGGTGTCTCATGCAATTTGGGCTGCATCAGCATGAAAATTTCACTCACTTTTAAGGCAGTTTTTTTTTTCATTTGCTGCCCAATATAGCACAGATGTTTTGTTTTTAAAATATATATTTATTACGTTTTATCATTGGGAATAAAATACAAAACAGAAAAAAAAACAGAAAAAATACACCCAACAGTTAACAACAAAAAAGAAAAAAATGTGTACAAAAAAAAAAAAAAAAGGAGAGGGGGGGAAATGATCCCAAACACCCAACATTAAACATTTAAAAAATCCATCCTGGCTGGATGCTGAAAAAACCCTCTGATAAATTCTCCTCCCCTTACATGATGGCTCTGCAAATAGTTATAAATGTAAAGATATATTAAGATGTATTATATAAACAAATATTTCAGATGAGGAGGTCTCTATCTAACAATCAAATCGACCCAACATCTGATTTTTTAAAATATTTTTTCCTTTCACTTTTTATATATATTAGATGTTTCCTAAATTCAAGTTGAAATTGCATGCACAATTATTTGGAAATACGGCCCATTAAATAGAGGTGCTCTGTCAAAGGGTTTTGTTGTTGTTCCCCTGCATAGGCAACTCTCAGACCTTGGCCAGCTTTTAGTACTTTACAGTAAACCATTTTATACTGATCAATTGTAACTTACTCTGGTAAGTTTTCAGACAGATTTCTGAGAGGAACATGTGACTTTAAAAAGGCAGAGAGTAGAAAAGAAAACTATGGATTTTTTTAAAAAAAGAAACTTGCTTAGCTGAGCATGACATTTTGCTTTTTAAATATTAATTATCCTCTGGGCTTCTTCTTATTTACATTCTTAAGTGTTTGCTTGAGACATAAATGGCACTAAATTGTCTTGAGGTAGCCACAGAGCAGTTTTGTTAGATAAAAACTTCTTGAAGCTGGTAATTTTTGGCAATTAATATTATGAATGCTAATAGCTTGGGGCCTCTGGGAAGAAGCTTATCTCTGTAAAACGAAAGAAAATGTCAAAATGGTAGGCCTGCTGAGAGCATCACTTCTGGGAGAGAAAGAGGTGGCAAATGTTAAAATTACCATATTTATGGCCAATGTAGAATTTTTAAGGTTTGAATGGGTCGCTGCCTTGCTCATAAACAGAACCTACTATAAAAACTAAACGATATACATATACATACACCTGCACCCACACACATATTCACACAGTAGTCTTTTCTTAAAGTATAATTTGGATCTCTTTTTAAAAAATGGAAAAAATTCTACATGCTGTGAGACAAAGTTTGTTTGAGATTAAACCAGAATTTTGTGTGGTGGTGGTGGTGGGAAATCACAAGGCATTACAAGATGGAAAGAAAAAAAGAGGAGGATTGGGTTTACCTGATTTGAAATTGTATTTTGCAACTTGCTGTTTAGTTTGGATGAAAGAGCAGCTGCTGATAAGAAATTGAGGTACGGGTATCTGTGGTACAATAAAGTCAGGGTCAATGTGGATTTTAATAGAAGTGCCATACTGATAATATGGAATGGATACAAACCCAGATTGTGCCCAAAAACATCTTCGTGACTGCCAGCACAAGAAGCGTTTTACAGACAAGAAATGATGGAGAAACACCAATGGCTAACTCACTGCGAGATACTAGAATTTATATATTTTATATATTTATTTTGATTTGTCAATTGCTTACAAGATAATAGGTATAAGTATATACATAGTTATGAATACATGAAATGGGTACATATAAGAAAAATAAAAGAAACAATAGGACAGGGACGGTAGGCACGTTGGTGCGCTTATGCACATCCCCTACAGACCTCTTAGGAAAGGGGTGAGATCAATAGTAGACAGTCTAAGATTAAAGTTTTTGGGGTTTGGGGAAGAAACTACAGAGTCAGGTAGAGTATTCCAGACATTGACCATTCTGTTGCTGAAGTCGTATTTCCTGCAATCAAGTTTGGTGCAGTTAACCTTGAGTTTGTATCTATTGTTTGCTCTTGTGTAGTTATGGTTGAAGCTGAAGTATTCATTGACAGGCAGGACATTGCAATGTATGATTTTATATACCATACTTAGATCAGACCGAAGATGGCGTAATTCAAGGTTTTCTAGGTCTAGAATTTCAAGTCTGGTGGCATAAGGTATTTTAGTCAAAGGGAATGTAAAATAAAATCAAGAGAAGAACTGGCAGCAGAGCTTGTCAATGGTTCTCTCATTTACAATTGTTAGAAAGCTTTAAAGCAGACATAATAATGTGCAGTTTTGAACATTGTATGGTGGAGATTAACATAAAATTGTGTACAAATTATGATCAGGTAATTTCTAAATGTATAAACATTTATTGAATTTTTAAACAGAAGAAGAACAAATGAAATTATGAATGGTGAAGTGGCTAAAATTTTGGATTATAATATATATTGTAGATGGAACAATTGGAAAATATGTGGCTGAAATCATTGAAATTTACAATATAAGCAATATTTTCCACAATAACATAAAGGGAGAGGGGTGGGGGGTGGGGGGAAATGAAGAGAAATTCCATTGTCAGGATATGCCCAAGACATGCTTCATAATTTTGCCTCAAAAATGGAATCCTTAATCAGTTTGTGTCTTCTGGAAGTTTATATTTGTTTTTTTTCTTTTTTCCTTATCAGGCATTGATTATTCGGAAATTAAGGTACTCCTATGGACAGCATGCAAAATATTAACTTGAGCGCATTCAAATCTATGAGCAATGTTCTCTATAACAGGCTACAGATTAGGAGCAAAAAGGGGATCTGATGCAGACTGGTCTCACCAGCCAAGGTGATACAGGTAATCCTCACTTAACGATGGTAATTAGGCAATTGGGACTGGAATTTCCATTGCTAAGTTCACAGTTTTAAAGCATGACATCACACAGCTGCATCACTTTGCAATGCAGTTCCAGCAGTGACCATTGCTGCCATTAAATGAGGATTGTGGATGTTTAAGCAAGGGCCAAAATGAACACTTGTAAGACTCTGATTAAAGTCGTATTAGTATTCCTAATTTTGGTTTCCTGGTTTGGGGACAATCACAGAATAGCAATAGTGCTTCTATAATAGCTATACTGCCCCATAGTGTTTTACAGCCCTCTCTAAGAGGTTTACCAAGTCAGCATATTGCCCCCAACAATCTGGGTCTTCGTATTACTGCCCTCGGAAGGATAAAAGGCCGAGTCAACCTTGAGCCAATCAGAATTGAACTCTGGGTAGAACTCTGGGTTAGCCTGCAATGCTGCATTCTAACCACTGCACACCATGGCTCTTAAATCTTGAGAGTATGAATGCATTCTTCCCTTCCTGCCTTTATGTTCCAGATAACTCTTTCCCTTTACTCATTTCCTGCTTTGGATCCTGTTACAAAACTGTGGTCAAACCTCCTGCCTCTCAAAATTATTCTCAAAGCCCATTACACTTACCAATCTTGTTATTTTATCTGCTCTTCAACCTTTGTGCAAAAGTGCATAAAACTGAGGCCATTCTTTCTCCATTCAAAAAGCAAACATGTTATTATCCACAATCTGGACATCATGATTTCAAAAAGCATCGCCATTAATAGCAAGTATTTCTTCAGTCGAAGGAAGCAAAAACTGTGAGCTTTATGGGCAAACTATCATCAGCCCCAACCAGTATAACCCACACCCAGCCATGTTGGTAGAAAGAGTCAATTGTATCTCTAGCCCCTCCTTGCCTCGTGGGCTCTTTGTAGAGGGATAAATGTATGTGTGTGAAGAGACAAACATGCATATGCAAATAACTTTCCTTTGGAGTTATTGTTCCCTGGTAAAAGAGACTTTGATTCTTTAACACTGCAGTTCCATAATATTTGCTCTAATACAAACAAATCCACTGCAGATTAAACATACACATGATTAAAGGTTGTCTAGCCCAGCCAGAAATTCAATTTGAAAGCTTTTGAAATCTGAACAGAATCCTGACAGCATTTTCTATATCTGACATGGCTGCACCAAAGCATTACATGGTTCTGAATTTTAATAGTACATTAAAAAGAATAGCTTATTGTGTTTTCCTCCCTCTTTTCCTCTTCACTGACTAAAGCTTTGTTTTGGAAAAAAAACATAGCAAATGTTGATGCATGTTGATTTTAACTTATAACTGAAACTTACCAAGAAGATCAGGAGATGGGTAGCTATACAAATTTGGATTACCTGACTGGCCAATTTGTTTCTGGGTTCAATTCAAGGTGTTGGTTCTTACCGTTAAAGCCCTTCATAGCATGGGTGAAAGTTATCCAAGTAACTGTCTAATACTAGTGCCCACCCCGCATACCAGCAGAAAGGGCATGCTAAGGACCTGTCAGTCAAGGAATTCCAGCTGAAGAGATCTAAGAGAACAGCCTTTTCTTCCATTGGCTCCATCTTCTGGAACATCATGGTCTCTGAGATAAGACCCATAGCCAGTCTTTTGGCCTTCTAAAAGGGCCTAAAGACACTACCAACTGGCCTAGAGTCCCAATAGGGGCATGTCATTTCTGAAGATGGTCAACAGACTAAATCAAGATCCCACCTTGTTCCTATGTGCATTGTGGTCTCTTCCTTCTCTCCCTTTTTTAAATTTTAAACCACTTTTAGTGTTACTGTTTCTTTCTTTTTTTTTTTAATGTTTGTTATCGTGGTCTCTTTTTATTCTAAGCCTTCTAGCGCCATCTCTAGGTGAAATGGGTAGAATATAAATTAGATAGATAAATAGATAGATGGATAGATGCGCCACGGTGGCGCAGTGGTTAGAATGCAGTACTGCAGGCTACTTCTGATGACTGCAGTTTGGCTGCCTACAATTTGGTAGTTTGAATCTCACCAGGCTCAAGGTTGACTCAGCCTTCCATCTTTCTGAGGTGGGTAAAATGAGGATTCAAATTAATTGGGGGCAATAGGCTGACTCTGTAAACCTCTCAGAGAAGGCTGTAAAGCACTGTAAAGTGGTATATGTCTAAATGCTATTTTGAGAGAGAGAGAGAGAGAGAGAGAGAGAGAGAGAGAGAGAGAGAGAGAGAGAGAGAGAGAGAGAGAATAATCTGAGCCACTCTAAGCATCCTTGTATGTACTGGAAGCTACTAATAGAATGGGGGACTTCTCTTATTTCCCTTTTCCTTCACTGACTCATTCTCCTTCTGCGTTTCATTGTTGGGCTGGTGGAGGATTTTTGATCAGATAAAGATTAGATGATTAGGTGACTTTGTAAAATACTCCAAGAAATTTCAAATCGAAGGAGGAGAACATTGTTGTTTTAGATCAGTTTTTCAACCTTGGCAACTTTAAGATATGTGGACTTCAACTCTTAGAATTCCTCAGTTAGCATGCTGGCTGATCAATTCTGGGAGCTGAAGTTCACAGATCTTAAAGTTGCCAAGTTTGGAACTGTTTGAATTAAAGCCAGATTGGTCTAGCCAGATTGGCACTAGGCTAGAAATTGGAAGGGTGAGAGTTCTAATTCTGCCTTAGGCATGAAAATCACCTTGGAGACTTTGGGTCAGTTACTCTCTCACAGTCCAACTCACCTTACAGGTCCCTGCTATGGTCAATGGGAGGATGATGATGAGGTATGTTTGTCACATTGAGTTATTTATAAAAATAATAAGTGTGGGACATAAATAAATATTAAATGAAATAAATAAATATGCCATTCCTGGGAGTGCCCTGTTCCCTAGGATTCCCCTTACCTGAAAAAAATAATCAAGAATCTGACATCTTTTCTGATGAACACATTTTGCTAAAAGGCATAAGCTTTTGTGAGTTGCAGCTCGCTTCATAAGATGCAGAAAATGATTTGACTGAGACTCCGTTTCCCACCCAACAAGGAAATTGTATCTGCATAACAAATCTGTTTCCTCTTCTTCCCACCAACTCTGCCCCCCCACCCCCCCCCCGATTCCAGATTTTTATTTTTATTTTGCCATCTTAGACTATCTCAGCTCTCCCCCTACAGTACCTTATCTGAAAGAAATGGACATGATGCTCTCAGAAATAGATGAGAAGTGAAAATCCTGTCCCTGGGAGCATTCTTACAAAGCAAGCTGAGCTTGTGTAATAGAGTGCAACTGCAGAAAAAGAGAGAGAGAGGGAGAGAAGTAAATAACTAGTGAGAAAGAGAGAGATTTAGAGGTGTCTGACTCTGAATGGCTTACAATTAAAAGAGAAAAATAAACGAGATTTTGTTCAAAAACAACAACCCTATAAGCAACTGGAAGACTAGATGACTAATACACCAATACACAAACTCCAAAGAAATAAGCAAAAATGAAACTGTCCCAGAGTTGCTGAGAGTCAGGTAACATATCAATTTAATAAATTATGACTAATAATTGTGTGATTTTCTTTTATTGGAGATCTGTTACCAAGCAACAACCTTTTTGATGAAATGCCATTCTTTTAGGATAAACCAGACATTTGTATGGAGATTTAACCCCTTTGAAGGATGTTCTATCCAAAGCTGGTATAGTCACTCCATTCCAATCACCCAACATTTGTATTTTGGCAGCAAGGTCCAATCACCCAACATTTGTATTTTGGCAGCAAGGAGGGTCAAAAAAGTCAAGATGGCAATTGCATGCATATGATTGAAGCCCCTTCCATTTTGTGTATACGGCTAGTTCTCAACTTATGACCAAAATTGGAACCAGAATTTCCATTCGCTAAGCAAGGCAGCTGCTAAGTGAGTCGCCTTTGATTTGATAACTCTTTCGCCATGATTGTTAAACAAATCACTGCAGTTGTTAATGACTCATGCAATTGTTAAATAAATCCAGCTTTACCCGTTGGCTTTGCTTGTCAGAGCAAAGAGCAGCTGGGAAAGTCGTGAACACAGATTGTGGGATCCCAGGATGTTGCAACTGTTGTAAGTATGCTCCAATTGCCAAGCACCTAAATTTTGATCATAGGACCATAGGGATGCCGTGACAGTTACATGATCTTTGCAAGGATGGATCATAAGTCATTTTTTTCAGTGCCTTTGAACGATCGCTAAGAGAATGGCTGTAAGTCAAGAACACAGATAGGAAGGGGTCAATCTATTTTCTAAAGCGCCTGTAGTCCAGACAAGGAATAATGGATGGAAACAGAACAAGGAGAGATTTAACCTGGAAATAAGGAGCCAACCAATCAACAATCAACCAATGGAACAGCTTGCCCTCGGAAGTTGTGGGAGCGCCATCACTTGAGTCTTTCAAGAAGAGATTGGGCTGCCATTTGTCAGAAATGGTGTAGGGTCTCCCACTTGGGTGGGGGGGGGTTGGACCAGATGACCTACAAGGTCCCTTCCAACTCTGATTATCTGTTATCTGTTATCTGACTACCTCTATGCACCAATATCACATGCATGAGCAAAGCGTGAGGCTTCAGTTGCACAGTCACAATGTCCATCTTGACTTTTTTTTAATACATATCCCTGCAGATCTTCCCATTGGGTGAGGTAGGATGTGTGTGTGCCTGTGTTTAGGTGGGTGGTTTTAATATATATGTGACCCTGGGTGTGAAGAACTGTATTGCCTTCTACTACAGATAGTCCTTGAGTTACGACTATAATTGAGCCCCAAATTTATGTTGATAAGTGAATTGGTTAAGTGAATTTGCCCCATTTTACAACTTTTCTTGCCACAGTTGTTAAGTGAATCATTGCATTTATTAAGTTAGTAATCTGGTTGTGAAGTAAATCTGCCTTCCCCATTGGCTTTGCTTGTCAGAAGGTTGCAAAAGGGGATTACCTGACCCCGGGACACTACAACAGTCATAAATATGAACTACTTGCCAAGCATCTGAATTTTGATCATGTGACCATGGGAATGCTACGTAAGTGTGAAAAATGGCCATTACTCTCTTTTTTCAGTGCCGTTGTAAATGGTCAGTAAATGAACTGTTGTAAATTGAGGACTACCTGTATTTGTAAGAATCACATCAAAGGCATTTTTCTCTTCAAGAATACTTCCACGAGTTCTCGTAACATATGAAGGACAAGTACATTTAAATAATTATTTATTTGAGAGCAATCACTAAATGGGAAGTCGGACAAGTCTCAAATCTATAGCTTTCTAAAAGAGATTACTACATTTTTGAATCACGCATAATGCTGGGGCTTTCATTTCTTGCCATACTTAACAAAACTCTTTATATTGGTAACTAACACTGTCCAAAGACATGACTTTTGAACATCATATTCTGCATATATGTTCAGAAGGAAACATCAAGTACCGTATTTATCGGCGTATAACACGCACTTTTTTCCCCCTGAAAATAGGGGGCAAATGATGTATGCGTGTTATACGCCGATATAATGTTAAGAAGCCTTCGGTGAATGCTGCTGGGATCGGGGATCAAGGACACAAATGAAAGAAGGGGAGGGAGGAAGCAACCGAAGCCTGTCCTTCTCTCTGGGTCAGCTCTCTCAGTCGCTCTCTCGCTCCTCCACCAGCACAGGAAGAAACTGCTTCAAAGAGCGGGGGGTTTCCTGTCGCCTTTCTCCCCACCCCGTCTGCCCGCCCGCAGTGCTCCGTTCTGCCTGCCTGCCTGCTTCGTTAATGGTTGAATCGGAACAGCTTGGCTGAGTAAAAGAGGCGAATAGTTATTATTCTCAGCCGAAGCTGCTCCCAAACAACCAGAAACTAAGGCAGGCAGGCAGGCAGGCAAATGGGACACTGTGGATTGAAGCCGCGTGGGGTGGGAGTGGGGGTGAAATTTCCCTCTTAAAATGAAGATGCGTGTTATACGCCTGTGCGTGTTATACGCCGATAAATACGGTAAGTGAATCAGTAGTGGGATTCAATTTTTTTTACTACTGGTTCTCTGGGCATGCTTTTGGGCATGGCAGGGGAAGGATACAGTAAAATCTCCAGTCAGCAGTGGTATTTGCTGGTTCTCCAAACTACTCAAAATTTCCACTTCCGGTTCTCTAGAACTGGTCAGAACCTGCTGAATACCACCTCTGAAGTGAATTTAGAATTGCAGCTTAAGACTATACTTGTAGGAGGGCAGAGCTGGCGTCGCGATGATACGGCATGTGATCTTGGAGGTCTGAGATCGCTGCTGATATCTTTGCTCTTGGATGGTCCATTTGGATCTAAACCATCCTGAAGAGATGGTGAATGCAAAGAGTGCATCCTGTCGATCCCAGGGATTCCACAAAGTCCCTGGTAGATCCAGGAGAAGCTCTTTTTGCCAGCAGCAAAGAGGCAGCCATTAAAGCTGCTGAAGTTGGGACAGCTCTGAAACGAAAGAGAATGGAAAGAGAGAGTGTGCTGGTTTGGTGAGAACTTTTTCTTTATTTTAAGATTTGAAAGGACACCCTAAGGAAAAGAAAGAATCTGTAAAAGTTTTGACAGAAGTGATTAAGCGGCAATTTTAAACAGGAATATCAAAGTAATATTTTTATTTTTTTTCCTTATTGCTGGATTTTCTACATACGATTTTATGTTTTGAAACTGGAGTGGGTTTTTTTTCTTCTTCCACTTATTCTTTCTCTTCTTTTTGATTTTATAATATTTTAGGCTAGAGACTCCCTTTTAGTTATCTTTTTAAATATCTTTTTCCCTTTTTAATTAATTTTAATTATATTTTGTTTGGAAAAGGAGGGGGAAAGTGAAAGCAAAAGAAACTCTGTAACACTGCCAACTAGAGGCTTGGAAATATTTTATTTCTTTTTCTTGACCAGACAAATCTGAGAAAAAACTGAGACTTCTTTTCAAGGACATTGCCTGTTTGATAAGATAGAGGGAAGAGCATGGGAGAGTATTATTGCAGGTGCTCTTCTGGGTTTCTATCAACAGCTGGTGTCTGGTGTTGAAGCTTATAGGGGAAAAAAGGGTGATAAGATTCTGGAGAAGAGAGTTATAAATCTTAACAAAAGCCTTGGACAATTTAACAAAGTGCAGTGTGTTCTTTTTATTTTATTTTTAAGCTGTGCTATTTCTTACTCTAACAAACCCCCTCCTTACTAGTTTACTTTTCATAATAACTATTTGGATTTTTGGCCTTTTGGAACTTGATTTTTGTTTTTCCTTTTGTCTTTTGAAGTCAAATTTTTATGTTTGCATTTTATTTTAAAGGAAAAGCAGTATTTGATTTCCCTCCTTTTTTTTTTAAAGGGAGTTGTCTCTTTTCTTTTTTCTCTCTTCCTCCCTTGTATTTTTTTTCTATTTACCTTACATATTGGTGTTTTTTTTATTTTTGTGGCTTTCTTTTTTTTCTTATGCATCCTTTTATACCTGAGACTTCTTAATTGGATTAAGGTGTTGAAGAACCTGAAGAACTTTTCTTTTCTCCTTTTTAGTTTTTACCTTTTACTTTTCCGCCTTTTTCAGGATTTAACAATTTTTTTGTTTTTTGTGTGTGTTTATGCTCTTTTCTTCCATTTTTGAGTTTTTACTGCTATCTAACTAATTGATTGGATTAAGGTATACAAGAACCTGAAGAAATTATTATTATTATTATTATTATTATTATTATTATTATTATTATTATTATTATTATTATTATTATTATTATTATCGCTACTATTTGGTTTCTTTTTTCCCACTATTTTTATTTGGAATTGCAATTGGTTATTTCACAAGTGGATTAAGGTCTAGAAGAACCTGAAGATTTTGAATTGTCTGAAATGAGTAGGAAACTAACAGCCCCGGTTCCTCAACTTCTACTTCTTCGTCTTCACCATCTGGAGGACAACGTTCAATACAGATGATGTTACAGCAAGAAAAAGAACAGGAAAAAGTGACCCTGCAGATGATTATGCAAGGAATTCAAAATAAACAAATAAGAACAGAGAATATTGAAAAGAGAACAGAGAACATTGAACAAAGAACAGGGAAAACTGATGAAAAGGTGGAGAACATTCAACAAATGATGATGAAGTATGATGAGAGATTCCAAAAAATTGAAGAAGATAAACAAAGAGATAAGAAGATTGGAGACATTGATAGCAGATTAACTGTGGTTGAACAAGATAAAAGTGGGATGCTGAGATGGGAGATGGACAGATCAGAATTTTATCTCAGATTCCAAAACATAGAGGAAGAAAAGGGACAAAACCTAGCTGAGATAATGATATAAATTTTGGCTGAAGCTTTGGAAATAACTAAAGAGAAGATGATGGATGGAATAGATGAGGTTTATTGAGTCTTCACAAGATATGCAATGAGAAATAGCTTACCAAGAGAAGTTCACATTAGATTTACAAAGAAAGCCATTAAAACACAAATATTGCAAGTGGCAAGAGAGAAAACATTGAAATATAAAGATAAGGAGATTGTGGTTCTGAAACAAGTACCCAGAAGAGTGAGAGAGATGAGAAGAGAGTACCAATTTCTGACCAAAACGTTGCTTAAAAAAGAGGTGAATTATAGATGGCTGATTCCAGAAGGTTTAATGTTCACATGGCAAGAACAGAGACATAGAATTGACTCAATTGAGAAAGCTGAATCATTTTACACAGAATTTTTGGAGGGAAAGAGGAAGAGGCAGAAAAAGAAATCTCACTAATTGAATTCCAAGAGGACTGCCAAATGGCGATTGAAAAAGAAGAAGGTGCAGTAGGTGGAAAGGTGGAAGCCAAAAAACAACATGAACCAAGATCTACGAGAGCTGCTAAACCTAACTTCAAAATATAACCATGGAAGAGAAAAAACTGATTACAATTAATATAAATGGACTTAACTCAGCTGTTAAAAGAAGGAAAACTTTCCATAAATTAGAGAAATTAAAATTTGATATAATCTGCCTACAAGAAGTACATATCAGAAACCAACGTGAACAATTGTTGATACAGCCAAAGTTAGGGAAAATATTTACTTCTTTGACACAATGCAAGAAAAGAGGAGTGGCTTTATACATTAAACATATTATCCCAGCGAAATTGATCTATACTGATGACGATGGAAGAATACTAATGGTGGAAATAATGGACAATAATATGAAAACACTCCTGATTGCAATCTATGCCCCAAATGACAATCAAGAATTTTATAAAAAATTACACATGAAAATAATTGAACTGGACTATGCTAATATAGTTATGATGGGAGATTTTAATGGAATTGTAGATAACAAACTGGACTATACAGCACAGAAAACAACAAAGCAAAACAGAAAGACTCTCCCTAAATCTTTTTTAAAATGGTAGATGAAATAAACTTAAAAGATACATGGAGAGAAAGAAATGCTAAAACTAAACAATACACCTTCTACTCAAATAGACATTTATCATGATCCAGAATAGATATGATATGGATGTCAACAAAATTGTTAGCTAATATTCAAGAAATAAATATTGAAACAAGTACTTGGGCAGATCACAATCCAATGACAATTAAATGGAAAGGACAAAGAAGAAGATCTAGATGGACGCTAAATAATACTATATTAAAGGAAAAAGACTTCACACAGTGGATGGAGAAAGAACTGGCTTTCTTCTTTAGAGAAAACAAAAAAGAAGATACATCAATTCAGAATGTATGGGATACAATGAAGGCATATGCCAGAAGCTTGATAATAGACTATACAAGAAAAGAAATACCATGAAAAGACTAGCCTCTAAGGCATTAGAGGATGAGTAGAAAGGACTTGAAAAAGAGCTACAGAAAATGCCACAGAAAAAGGACATTAAGTTAAAAATGGATATAATCAAACATAAAATGGGTCTAATAGAAAAAGAAGAATTAGCACAGAAAATCAGAGGTGCTAAACAGAACTACTTTGAAGATGCAAACAAATCAGGTAGATGGTTAGCATATAAATTGAGAAAGGAGAAAGAATCAAGGAAAATATTGCCATTAATAGATGACCAAGGCCGAGTTTGCTATGGTAGTAAAGAGAAGAAGGAAATCATACGAGACTATTATGGGAAACTATACACACAAGAGAATATTGATGAGGAAAGAGTTAAACAGTATTTACAGAATGCTAATTTACCCCAGATACATAAAGAGATTGAAATAATGTTAGAAAGCAATATAACGATGATGGAGTTAACTGAAGCACTCAAGAAGCAAAACAATGGAAAGGCACCAGGCCCAGATGGACTTCCGGCAGAATTTTATAAAACACTACAAGAATCATTGAACCTTTGATTGCTAGAAGTTATGAATGAAGTTATGTTAAAGAAGAAGGTACCTAAATCATGGTCAGAAGCTTATATTACACTTGTCCCAAAAGAGGAGGCCGATCCATTACAAATCAAGAATTATAGACCTATTTCCTTACTAAACGCAGATTATAAAATTTTTGCTTCAATATTGGCAGAAAGATTTAAAAAATATTTAAACAATTTTATCCATCCTGATCAAAATGGATTTCTGCCAAAGAGACAAATTAAAGATAATATGAGAGTAATCTTGGATACTTTGGAATACTACAAGGCACACCCTGAAAAACAAATGGCTTTGATATTTCTAGATGCACAGAAGGCATTTGATAATGTGAATTGGCAATTCATGTTATTACAACTGGAACAGATGGGCTTTGCTAAAAAATGTATCCAAGCAATAGAAGCTATATATCATAAGCAAACGGCAAAGGTAATGATAGAGGGAAAACTGACAGACACTATTGATATAAGAAAAGGAACAAGACAAGGGTGCCCCTATCACCTCTGTTGTTTGTGTTAACCTTGGAAGTGCTAAACAGAAATATTAGAGAAGAAAAGGATATAAAAGGGATGAAAATTAAAAAGGAAGAATTTAAGTTGCAAGCATTTGCAGATGATCTGGTTTTCATTTTAGAAGACCCACTAGAAACAGCATCAAAATTCATAGAAAAGATAGAGGCATATGGAAAGGTGGCCGGTTTGAAAATAAATAAAGATAAGACAAAGATCTTGACAAAGAATATGCTATCAAGACAAAAGGAAGAACTGACAGATCTATTGAAAATTCAGGTCACGAATAAGATTAAGTACTTGGGGATACATTTGACAGCAAGATGCAGTACACTAAAAGAGAATAATTATATCAAACTTAAGCAGCAGATAGCGTTAGATTTGGTGAAATGGGAAAATTTACAGCAGTCATTAATAGGGAGAATATCAACAATCAAGATGAATATATTACCCAGAATTTTATATTTGTTCCAAACAATTCCAATTAGGCTTGGAAAAGATTACTTTGAAGATTTAAATAAAATTGTGTTGAAATATATATGGCAAGGTAAGAAAGCGAGAATAAAGCTAAAACTTTTGCAAGATGCTAGAATAAGAGGAGGATTTGGTTTGCCTAATTGGGAGTTGTACTACCAAGCTACAAATTTGATGTGGGTTAAGGAATGGATAACATTAAGAAATACTAGATTGTTGACATTAGAAGGACATGATCTGTTGTTGGGGTGGCATGCTTTTCTATGGTATAAAGGAACTAAATCACAGGGGTATTTTAGAAGACATTATATACGGGAGTGTCTGTGGTTAAACTGGGAGAAGACTAAAAGACAATGTTATTTGAAAATTCCAGTCTGGCTATCGACTATTGAAGCATTTTCTTATCCTATAATATATAAAAAGGAACAAACAGTTAGATATGGTGAAATATTGAATGAAAAGGGTGAACTTAAATCTATACAAAAATTAGAGGAACAAGGTATAAAGATGAATTGGTTTTCATATGCACAAATACATTCAAGGTATGACAAAGACTCTAAAACAGAAGGTTTCTATGATAAATCAACTGATTTAGATAAGATTTTGACAGGTACTGATGAAAAGGTGATTAAAAATTGTATGGATATTTATTAGAAATTAAACTAGAAGAACAAGTTAAAGAAACAATGATTGCTTGGGGGAAGAATTTTGGATATGGGATTGATCTAGAGAAATGGCAAAAATTGTGGTCTCAAAATTATAAAATGACAATGTCAACAGCATATAAAGAAAATTTGTATAAGATGTTTTACAGGTGGCATTTCCCCCCGACAAGAATAGCAAGAATGTTCAAGAACAAATTTGAAAAATGTTGGAAATGTCATCAGATACCTGGCTCATATTACCATATGTGGTGGACTTGTGCGGATGCTAAAAAATATTGGACTAAAATCCACACGTGGTTGGAAAAAATGACAAAAAAGCATATAGATTTGAAACCAGAGATATTTTTATTGGGAATTTTACCTGAAATATATAGTAAAGAATTGAAATACCTGATTGTAAATGTATTAACAGCGGCTAGGATTGTATTTGCTAAAAATTGGAAAAATGAGAAAATACCATCACCGGAGGAAATCATTAAGAAAATATTGGAATGTGCTGAAATGAGTAGATTGACATTTGAAATCAGAGAACAAGATGATAAACCATTTTATAAAATTTGGGATCTATTCTATCAATGGTTAGACAATAAAACATGGTAATGAAATATGTAGTTTCTTAGAAAATAATATAAAGATGTATTCTTTTCTTATTATATATACAAAATGATTGTAGGATAGATTTGAGATGATAATATGAACTGTCATAAAACAATTTAAGTTAAATATGATTATTTCATAAAACATGAATGAATACAAGTATAGTCAAATGATTAACAATGATATTAATGTATTTAATACTTGATTGAAAATATGAGAATATATACAATGTAATTGTAATTGAAGACTATGAAATGGAAGCACAAAACAATTTGTAAAGCAACCGGCACACTGTATGTATATATAGGGAAGATGGCTTGATGGTTTTATGTTTTGTTTGTCTATGTTTGTTTTAAAAACCAATAAAAAAATTTTTTTTTTAAAAAAAGACTATACTTGTGGATGTAGCTGAGGCTTTTTTTTTCTGGTGCAGCTTCGTTCTCACAAGGGACTCTTCCATATGTTTTGGCCAAAATGGCATTGACTTTTGTGGACACAGATCCAATTTCCTGTGTCTAATGTACAAAGGCCTTATAGAAATTCATAACTAACCCAGTTAAGTGCAGGGTCAAGAAAAAGTATCATTAACCAATGGGTGTGTTTATAAGTTATTCATTTGTAGAAGTAGTCCTTGACTTATGACCACAATTGAGCCAACATTTGTGTTGCTAAATGAGACAATTGTTAAATGAATGTTGCCCTATTTTACGACCTTTCTTGACACAGTTGTTAAGTGAATCACTACGGTTATTAAATTAGTAACATGGTTGTTAAGTGAATATGACCTTGCTAATCAGAAGATTGCAAAAGGTGATCACATGACCCTAGGACACTGGAATCATCATAAATATGACTCAGTTGCCAAGCATCCAAATTTTGATCATGTGACCATGGAGATGCTGCAACAGTTGTAAGTAAAAATGACCCTAAGTCACTTTTTCTGTATTTTGTTTTACTTAATTAACCTCCTTAGTTTTGGTTTTTTTGCTTCTACAATGATACACTGAACCACAACCTAACTAGTGGATAAGTTTGAACATCACACTGGAATAAAATCTGGACAGATAATGTGGGTTAGATATTTCATTCAGATACAACCAGCATTGACTGCCGTGAGGGGGAGGACAATTTTATGGCTTCACTACAGTACCTTCCTCTCCAATATTCCCATTTAAATTCTCATTATCTTCCCAAGTGATGAATCCATGTGGTTTCCAAGTGCCAAAAGAATTAAGAAGCAGGAATGGGGTGTCAGCATCAAGCTTAACTATTGGGGTCTTTGCCAGCCGAGTGCCAGAGTAACCACTTCAATGCCTTGGACACTAATAACTTCAATATTGGTGTTGGATGTGATCATTGGTGACATATTTATGGAGATTCCTTACTCCATCAATGGCATTGATAGGGCCAGCACATTCCTTAATCATGCTCTGCTAACCTTAGGTCCTCTACTGTCCTAAGAACATGATGTAACAGATCTACATGCTTAGTGGGGTCAATTTTTGGTTGATTCAAGGGCTACATTGTGATCCATTGAGGACAGCTTTCCAAAGGTAGTCTCTGTTGAGGCAGTTCAGAGATCACAAAAGGGCAAAATGGACATCATAAGGATCTGCCAGGCTCTTTCAGTTTCTAAAACCCTCCATGCAACAAAACCCTCCATGCAAAAAATATGTAATATTTTCTTTATGTATGCACTCTGGAGGACTGCAAACATGGCAGCCCATATGCTGCAATTGAACTTCTAGATAATAAGAGCATTTGTTAGTTGGTTGGAACATTGACAAATTTTCAGAAGGTCCTTCTTATGCATTCAATAATGATAGAACTGGTGATAAAAGATAAACAAAAAGATGAGAAATTATAGTTTGCTGTACCCCCCTGATATTTCTTAAATATTGAGATATGGAACTATTTTCCCAAATTGGAAGTGTCAAACTATTATCTTGTTTCATTTTTTAAAAGAAATATATTCTGTAAAACTGATAATGTCTCTATGTTCCATATCAAAAAGAATACTCTTTTGTTCTCAATAGCTACCAGGCAGTGCATAATTGTATTTTCTTTTATTTATAGGTTTGGTTAGTTCTTTGAAACTTGGGGCTATATGACTAATAGAAGCTCCTTTAATTCTCTATCTGCAGTTATGCTCACATGACAACTTAATATTATGGATAACATTTGAGTTAAAGATGGAGCAGGTAATAGTCATGAAAATCTTAATAGAATTAGAATCTCTGGGGAACAAAAATAAATTGAAAACAAGATATTGTGAGAATTTACTTGGAAAACAAACTTCGGGCTGGGTAATGGGTTTGGGCATTGATTCACACCTATATTTGCAGAAAAATATACAGATAAGTCAATGAAGTCACCAGAAGTGGAACTCAACTTTGTCTCTCCCTTAAGGGCATAAGAGATCTGGAATGGGATAACTGCATCTGAAACAAAATCCTCCATGAAGACAATAAGCAAAAGTAATTTAACACAACTAAACTTAACTAGGAAATCAATCATTTATGAATAATACTCGTAAGTATTATAGGAAGAACTAACTGATGTTATGAAACCTGAAGGGATAATTTTATTTTATATGCTAATGAATATTATGTTTTGGGGTTGTTTGTTTCTATTTTATCGTTTGTTCAATTATTGTTTTAAAGGAATTTAGGGAGCCATTTTAGGCAGGGAGCAGTGGTAATTATTTCTTTATCCATTCCAAATCTTTTCTTCTTCTCAGCTGTATTATTCTCCCTAGAGTTCAGACTCTTGAGTTGACAAACATTTTGAATGCAGAAGTAAGCAATGTGGAAAAACATTGAAAAATGGAAGAAACGTGAGAGGAGAAAAAAAAATCCATTAGTGCCTCAGAATTTTAGCTTCTCTAGTTTTTTATTCCCCTTTAAAAATGCTTTTCTGAAAACAAAAGGGCACTCAACAGACTAGTCCTGCCCATAGATGTACTGACTGCCATTGTTCAGCCACGCTTGTCTTTGGATGGTATTCATGGGGTTTCTGAAGC
This sequence comes from Notechis scutatus, assembly GCF_049901735.1. NCBI lineage: Eukaryota > Metazoa > Chordata > Lepidosauria > Squamata > Elapidae > Notechis > Notechis scutatus. The sequence goes on along the minus strand of NC_142010.1, from coordinate 187,642,067 downwards.
CTGAAACCTGCTCTAAGCACAATGAATCTCAACATGATTTGATGCATCATTATGAAGAGTGAAATTACTCTGGCTGGTAAATCTAATCTTTCTCCAGAGATATTTCCACTTTATTGTCCATTTTTAAAAGAGCCCATGATCACCCAGATAACTGAGACATGCTTACTTGGCTCATGGCTGACTCAATGAATTCCATTGGCTGGTCCTGCATGTTGCCTTACCCCCCAAAAAAGTAATAATTGAGCCTGGATTCATAACCTGTATTGGGACAAAATGTGGCTGGTGGTCCAGTATGGTAAATGAAAGCAAATTGGGCAGGCTAGCAGAGAGCAAATGTTTCAGAGAATTGCATGGCTGGTCACCGACACAAACCAGTTTTATATAAATAAATAGAACAGAGTTGGAGATCTTCTAGTTCAACCTACTGCTCAGGCAGGAAACTCTATACCATTTCAGAGAAATGTTTGTCCAATCTCTTCTTAAAAATCTATATATTATCAACCTAAAACTAAGAAGAACTCTCCTGACAGCTAGAACAATTAACCAGAGGAACAATTTGCCTCCAGAAGTTGTGAATACTCCGACGCTGAAAGTATATTTAGTAGAGAAGAGAAGAGAAGAGTAGAGTAGAGTAGAGTAGAGTAGAGTAGAGTCAACATAAAACATAATATTCTCTCCCTCCCTCCCTCTCTCTCTCTCTCTCCCCCAAAATAGGACCTACTCTGAAAAGAACTCCTAACTTGATTTTTTACACGTGCACCCAATATAAGCCCTATCCCCCCAAATAAGCCCTAATTAAGATCCTGCCCACTCCAGATTGGATGGGTAAAAATAAAGTTAGGATGGGGATGGGTGTTGGTGGAGCTACCCTACTACTTACCTTTGGAAAGTTGTAGCCAGGCCTTGCACACCCCGACACCTGCCTCGCTGGCCCATTTCTTCTGCAGCCAGTAAGGCTGGCAAGGCTTTCCTGAAGGCCTCTGTAGATGATAACAAAGCTCCAGATTGATCAGGAGTTCTGTTATTGGTTTCAGGAAAGCCTTGCCAGCAGCAGAAGAAGTTCCTAGCTGTATGTATGTATGTATGTGTATATATATATATATATATATATATATATATATATATATATATATATATATATATATATATATATATATATATATATATATGAATGTATGTATATCTTTGGTTATTCGGGTTTTCTCCCGCGTAAGATTCAAAGTATCTAGGCAACGTTTCGGCGAGGTCCCACTCGCCATCTTCAGGCTGGTGCTTTCGGCTTAGTGCCAGTGCAAGCAGTGTGTGACCGGAGCTGCCATCTCTATATATACAAGTGGTGGGGGATGGTGTGCTGGGCTGGTTGGCTGTGCTGCAGCCTCTTGATTGGTTGATGGAGTTGATGTTGGTATAATGGGCTGTGTAATGGCCTTTTGTTGTAGAGATATCCTGGATCTTGTGCTGTCATCTCCTGGGTCGTTAGCCTCTTGTGTTTTAACGGCTTGGGTAATGGGTTGTGTGATGGGCTTGTGAGGCTGCAGCACAGCCAACCAGCCCAGCACACCATCCCCCACCACTTGTATATATAGAGATGGCAGCTCGGTCACACACTGCTTGCACTGGCACTAAGCCAAAGCACCAGCCTGAAGATGGCGAGTGGGACCTCGCCGAAACGTTGCCTAGATACTTTGAATCTTACGGGAGAAAACCCGAATAACCAAAGATCCACATACAAATACCCGCGAGAACCTCAGAAAACGAATGTATGTATATATATATATGAATGTATGTATATATATATATGACATATATATATATATATATATATATATATATATATATATATATATATATATATATATATATATATATATATATATATATATATATATATATATGAATGTATATATATATATATATATGACAGAGTCTTATTTTTGGGGAAACATGGTATTTATCTATCTGTTAGATATAAATATATTTATAAAAAATAAGATAGGCAAACAGGAGCATTGTCAGGCAAATCAACACAGCAGGAACATCATGAGGTAAATCACACAAAGAGAGGAAAAAGGTGAGAAACTCCCCCTTTTCACTCACAGCAACCAATTGCAGCTCAGATTCCTTCATGCAGTGGTCAGCTCTCTTCAACCAATTAGCTATAACTGTGAGTTCTTATCATTGGCCAACCCTTCATTGTTCCAGCTATTAAATTTTTAAATATCTTAACAAAATGGTAAAGGGGATACTACAAAGGATTTTACTATTCTCTTCCATCACATGATGAGGAATATATACCTAGGGGAAGTTGCTAAACTCTAAGTAAATATGTCTATGGAGATTCCCAAACATCTAAGTCATGGTAGTCCCAAAGGTGCTTTTCAAAAGGCAACTGGACTTTCTTGGTTTTTTTTTTTCCTTAAAAACATTTCACTTCTCATTCAAGAAACTTAGATGAACTGAAGAAGCTTCTTGGATGAGAGGCGAAATGTTTTCAAGAAAAAAAATATCAGAAAGTCCAGTTGCCTTTTGAAAAGCATCTTCAACTCTCCTGCATTGCTTTTCTTTTTTAATGATAATCAATATGAAATAAGAGGAATAGGAATGTAACTATGAAGAACAAGAGCACACATTCGAAAACACCAGACAGGCTAGTGGGCAAAAGTTATCTTTCTGACACCAGAGCATGTATGACAGAGAGTCATAAATGAAAACAAGACCAATTTCTTGCTCTTCAAGAAGAACGCCAGGCCCTGTGTGGTGAAATATGTATTCCTGCTGTGATGGGATTGCAGCCAATGAAGTCATAAGATTGCACAGCAGAAGGGCAAGCCAGCTCCTTTCTCTGTCTGAAAGCCTTGCTGTAGACTGTTGACAGTTTCCTGCCAGTTTCCACACTGTTTGACATGAATGAATTCTGGGTGCATAGGTGCGTGAAACGGTCCCTTCATTCCCACTGGCTAAATAAAGTTAATGAGGTAGAAAACCGATGCTAATAGAAGTAGCTTGAGTTATCGGTGGGTTACAACACATGTGAACCTCCTGGCAATTTATACTTAACTTGATTAAAGCCAAATCATCCTTTCTATTCAGTGGTTTTCCTAAAAGTACTATGAGATTGGTCTTTCACTGACTAACCATTTTCCCCAAAGGTCTCCATTCAGTGGGCAATTTCAGTGCTGGAAAATTAAAAATTGCCACCACCCACCAGTGAAACAAAACCTCTGAGGTGAGCTTGAAAAAAAATATTTATTTAAAGTATTGCTGTTAAAAAGAAAGCTCTAAGAATTGAATTAACATTCAGCGTTGTATCTGAGGAATTTTTGTTTTGCTGGAACAAACAAAGGCATTAATTGCAAAGACCATATTTGTGGATTATGATGCGTGCAACTGTAACAGATAAGTATTCCTGCTTTTGCAGCTTTGTTGGTTCTCCATAGAGTTTCACATCCTTTGGAGCAGATTGAGTAGCCTGGACATTTGCTTGTAGTGGATACGTGAAAGACCATTGTTATTTCAAAAAGTTGAGTGACATATTTGGATTTCTCCTTCACATTCATAGAAGTTCAGTGGTCACTTTGAGCTAATCTGCTTATTTTTCACTCTTGCTTGCTGAATAAAGGAGAAGGCAGAGGAATCTTCACATAGCTGCAAAACTATAAAAATCTCCCAGAGTCATGTGCCATACAATTAAGGTCAGGTCTTGCAACCATGACCACAGCAGGGCTATGAAGTCATGGTGCCAAATTTGGATTAAAAACCTTGGAGTATTTGTTTATTAGGAAGCTTCTGCACAGAACCTAACATTGGGTACTCTGAAACATTGGCTGCCTAGATTCCCCCCCCTCGAGAAGTGCCGGACACCCCCCCGCACTGCCCCCCCCGACCTCATGGAAGCAACCCCATCAAAACAAGACAAACAAACGATACTGATACCTCTGCTGTCATTATTAAGGAGCTCTACAGCTTATAAGACATTTTGGTATCCTCTAACATGGTATGTATTATATTATGCTTTTAAATATGTTTGTTTGAACTAACAATACAGCTTAACATTTCTTTATTCACTGGTATGCTCATTCTCTCTGGATCCAAAAGAAACAACTGCCTAGGTATAGGAGATGACCAGGTGGAGCTTGAGGGAGGGGCCAAGTGCATCATCAATTTAGAGTCTCTTCAAGCCCACAAGAGACCTAAGTCCAGCCCTCCATAAATTCTGTTGACTCTTATCTATTGCCAACTTGCCTTGGCTGTTACTAGTTCAGATTCTTGTTTAGAGGCAGCATGAAAAAAACTTATATTCATTTTGGACCTAATCCTGGTTCCTAGTTTCTTTCATCTGACATTAAGCACTTAATCATTGCCCTGACACTGAGCAAAATAATGTACCATTTTACAGAGAACTATTCTTTCTTTCAAAGGCTGCCAGAGAACAGTCCTACAGTATATTTGAAGTTTGAAGTTGTCCAATCAACAAAAATAAAAAATAGCCACAATTAAAGAGTGAAGGGCCCCAAAAGCAATCTACTATTATCAACTGGAGAACCATTAGAAATGGTATAATGTAGGGTTCTTCATTACACTGGCATTGGATTTCTAGATTTTTACTGTTCAAGTTCTTTTCTTTGGGTGAAGGAGGTTTTCCTTTTAATCAATGAGTAACTGGCTACCCATCAAAAGATGAGAAATATACAATTAGGACTTTTTTTTCTTAGACTGGAAATATAACTCAATTTTGGCAATGCAAATACTTCATTTTCAGTGAGTTGGCCCATTGCCCAGCCCCTTAAAATATTAATGTTAATAACATTCAATTAAGTTTAAAACTATACTCAGAAGCATTAATTGCTAAAAGATTTGCTACTGTTTTAAAATATGTTTGACAATGACACATTCAATCCTATATACAAATGCAATCTTTAAAGTAAAGTTAGCACTTATTATTTTTTATTTGAGGAGGAACTTTGACTCATGGGACATGTTCTTTTAGAATACTTTCTTATAAAATATATTGTATTAGTTGCCTATTCCCAATGCAAATTGCTACTCAATTGTCAATTCTCTTAGGCCAGGGCTGAATTGGTTGAAGGGTTCTAAATTGCTTACTAAAACTGTAATGGCTCGAATCAGAAAAAAAAATGGTTACAATTCAGTTGAATGTATAATTTGACTTTCTGCTTTATAAATATAGGATAACTTACAAGAGCTGTTAACTCAGTCATTAAAAAAATGTACTCTTCAACCAAAACATTTGGCCAGTTCATGCCTTTTCCAGTTTAATATTTTTACTGGGGAAAAAAAAAACTTTGCAAAGATTAGAAACCTGCTGCTCATCAGAACTAGGATTCCCATTTGGGCTGCAAAACTTCAGATGGCCACTAGTTGCCAGCAAAAATTAATTGAAAGTCATTTATGCGGTCATCTAGCGCAGTGATCCCCAACCTTTTTTATGCCGCGGCGGTACCGGCATCAGCTGGGTGCCGTGGCCGGTCGCACGGCATCAGCTGGGCGCCGCCATCTTTTTGATGAAAAAGTGCTTCGGTGACCTCACGGAAGCACTTTTTCATCAAAAGATGGCGGTGTTAGCGCTCGCGAGCTTTTCCGGTAGAAATGGCTTTCTACCGGAAAAGCACGAGCGTTGGCGCCGCTATCTTTTTGATGAAAAAGTGCTTCGGTGAGCTTTCTACCCGGAAAGCTCACCGGAAGCACTTTTTCATCAAAAAGATGGCGGCGCCCAGCAAAACCAGCGGCCCGGTAGGACTTGTTCACGGACCGGTACCGGTCCGCGGACCGGTGGTTGGGGACCCTGATCTAGCGGTCATCCAATTTTTTAAAAATGGGGAAAGAACAAAGCAAAATCTCTCTTTTCAATTTTGTTATCTGTTTTAATGCCTTTAATAAGAATACAATAAGACCACTGTTTTTCATCTTAAGTTACATTGTTATAATTAAAGTTTTTATGAGATCCAAAAGGAATTGCTTATAATGTCTAATCAGCATTCTTTTGAAATTGCTGCTTATGGCAAAGGTTAAAATAGGTTTCACAAGACTCCCACAGCAGTATTTTTCACTTTACCAAATTTAGGGTATGTGGACTTTACTCCCAGAATTCTCAGCCAGCGTGTTAAGGTTGTGAAACATGGTCCTACACTAATAGGTAGCAAGTGATTCTAGTAAAATGAGTGAAGGAAAAAAAAAACCTACTTAACTGCATGGATTGCCCTTTATGTAGGACAGAGGGGAGGAAGCTAACCATCAAACTGCAAGATCACAAGCAAGTGGTCAGACAATGAGACCGAATTCATTGGTAGCCTCACATTGCAATGAACAAGGACATACGTTCAATTTTCCAGCTACTAAGATTGTTGAACGAGCAGGCACAAAAACAGCTAGAGAAGTGATTGAAGCCTGGGAAAAGGCCCTCTCATCAGTCAACAGGAGCACTGATTTACCATGAGCTTATCAAGTACTCAGGAGGCGAATGCTTGGCAGCACAAAGAAACAACAGCCAACGACTTAATAGCCAGTCATGAACACCCCAATCAACAACTAAAAAGCCATACACATCAGGCACCATATAAATACTACACAGAGAATAGCTCAAAGTGCACACTCTGCTAGAGAGTGTGTGCGCTTTCTCTGAGGATGTGCTCCAGCATGACTCAAAAAGCTTGGAAGACTAAACCTCTTGTCCCAATGACCAAATCAGATTGGATCCTACTTAACAGTCTGCTTCAAGTAAATATATGGGTCAGAAGATAAGGGGAATTGCAAAGAAAATGGAAGAAAGGAAGAACTGGTTTAGAATGCCTTCAAATCTGGCAGCAGATTTGGAAGTGCAACAGTATGAAAAAGAATAATTAAAAATGATACTTTGTTTATATATATAAAAGGGCAGGTGCTCACCCCAAATTAATAGTAAAAATCCAAAAGTCTATGGGATTGGTTGGGAGTCTTGGTCTGTGTTTATTGGTCTTGGAGTTGGCTGTGTTCTGCTTGATTGGTGTTTGTAATATTTTCTGTCTGTTTTGTAGCATTTTTTTGTCTCGATCAGCTGGCAACATTGTGTTTTGTGTCTTGGGGGCTTTCAGCACGGCTTGGCTTTGGGTGAATGGCTGGCTGTTGTTTATTAGGAAGCTAGGTTTCATCTGGGTGGCTTGCTGGGGTGTGTTTGGGCTAGAGGTATCAGGGGATGTCTGTTTGTGCCCAAGTGCTTGCTTGGCTTGTGGTGTGGAGATTTTTTTTTTGTGTGTGTGATCTCCACACCACAAGTGAGCAAGCACTTGGGCACAAACAGACATCCCCTGATACCTCTAGCCCAAACGCACCCCAGCCAGCCACCCAGATGAAACCTAGCTTCCTAATAAACAACAGCCAGCCATTCACCCAAAGCCAAGCCATGCTGAAAGCCCCCAAGACACAAAACACAATGTTGCCAGCTGATCAAGACAAAAAAATGCTACAAAACAGACAGAAAATATTACAAACACCAATCAAGCAGAACACAGCCAACTCCAAGACCAATAAACACAGACCAAGACTCTCAACCAATCAGGATGAAGAAAAAACCATTCAAACAAAGCATGAGGCTAGCACCAAATTTAAAACAGAAACTGCTGCAAAAGCCTGACACACACAATGAAGACAAACCCAATACACGAGCCTGATGATGGCAGATGAGATTCTGCTGAAACGTCGCTACAACTTTAAAAGCACAACTATAAAGACGTGGGAAAATACCCGAACAATACATACATATATACATACACACACACACACACACACACACACACACACACATCAATCTCCATAAGACTTGGCAATAGCTCCCATTGATGTAAGCAGAGGTAGTTTTCAAGCTAATTCCTGTGCACAGTAGCATTTTGATGTAGGGGAATTGCTGTTATGAAATGAAACACTAGTCTGTGATGGTCCTGTCTAAAAAATCATTATTGAATTCATCAGGGCTTAAAATAGCCTCCATCGACCTAAGTAGAGGTCATTTTCAAATCTCCTTGCTACACAAGGAAACTTTGTAGAGAGAAAATAAATTAGGCTAAATAAATCATTTCCCTCAAGACTCTACTAAAGTCTCTGAAGCCAAATTCTACGATATACTATTTGGAACGTATGGATGCAACAATGAATAAAATGCATCATAACAATTCATTCTACATTTGAACTGTAATGTAATTGCTGTAATGAACTTAATTGGCATAGATTAATCTTGAGTCTGAATCTATGAACTTAATTAGCATACTGCATTTTCATTTTCTTCCTTCCATCATCCAAAATTAAAAAGAAAACCAGCAGCAGCAGCAGAAGAAAAGAATCCAAGTGATGTTACTGATGCAAAAGTCTGGTCATTTTCTAATCTAATAAAAATAAAACACAAAGCCGGTCAATATGCCCTTTCGTCTCCGATGCATGTCAGAAAATTGAGCTAAATAGATTTAAAACTCTAGTATTACAGTCAATGAGATTAGAAAGCCATTAGTAGCTCTATGAGTATTGGATCACTAAGCACCAAAAGGCTATTGTGGAGAAATTTCTTGACCAGATAAAAATATATTGATACTATCCTTCTTCTATTATTCAATAAAGTGTTTTATTTTGAGCTTCACTTTTTGTGCACTATCCCTTGGTGTAATGGAGCCAATAAACTAAAACTTTTTAGATTCTGGAGTGTTTTTTTTTAAACAAAAAAAAACATGGTTTCTTTATTAACCTGGTTGGATTGTTCAAATACTGCTTTAAAATACTAACACCTCTAAAATCCTGATGCTTTCTAGGATGGCCATATATTCTTTATTCATTATATTTCTCATTCCTCACTAATATTAAATTTTTACTCCCACTCCCTGAACCAAAACTGGGTGTGGTACACCCGCTCCTGTAAGATCCAAAGCAATTTCTCCAAATCTGTCTTTGAAATGCATACAGTCCTAGCATGTCTCAGTGCCTGCTGAAATATTTTGGAAATAAAATCTCAATAATGAAATTAAAAATAACACTAAATAAATAAATACACCACTCATGAATCTGCTTTGCTTCTAGTTTGCTGTGAGAGGCTTATGGAAATTTATAAATACAATAAGTATACAAATGCATTTCTTCTGTCTAAAATGGCATTAGGCAGTTTATGGACAATTTGGAGCCAACTCCACTAAATGCAATGATCTCACTGGTAAATGTCTATTCTGGTAAATGATAAATTCTCAGTCATCCTGGTCATGGTTGTCCCAAAGGTGCTTTTTCTAGAGGCCACTGGACTTTCTTTGTTTTTCCTTGAAGAATTTTCACTTCTCATCAAAGAAGCTTTTTCAGTTCTGATGGACTGAACTTCTGATGGACTTCGGAACTGAAGAAGCTTCTTGGATGAGAAGTGAAATATCTTTGAGGAAAATAACAAAACAAAAAAAAGTCCAGCTGCCTCTTGAAAAAGCACCTTTGGCATCCCATTGGTAGTGCAATATGTCTTGTGTTTTGTTGCTTCTTTGGACTGTAAAAATAAGGTATAGGAGTCCTTATATACAGTATTTCTTATACATGGATGGCATTTGGTTCATAGCAGAGGTCTTGAAGTTATGCTTCATGATTCTTTTGATTTATCTTATGGTTTATGATGAATGTATTTTTATGATGACTATGATCATGATGTATCACTTTGTTGTTTGTATGTACACTGAGAGCTTATGCACTAATCACACTTGACCAATAAAGAATTCTATTCTGTTCTTTATTTCTGTTTCCCTTTTCTAAATGTGTCTTTGCTATCTTCCCTCTCTCACTTACAGATTGAGAACATGCATTCATCCTTTTTGTTCAGCATGTATAGTAATTAGATTTACATAATCATACAAAGAAATCCTTCCTGTGCCTGGGTCAGGATGTCTGTCAAACTGGAAGATCTCTCTCTTTAGAAATCATATTGATGGAACTCCTTCTTTCTCAGTTAAAGAAGAAAATATATATACAGAATTGCCACTCAAAGGTCTTTACGCTACAGAGAGAACCTTTCCAGTGAAAACACAGTTCTGTTATTTTGAGTTATCAGAAACAAGATCAGAATAGACTGATCTGGGACAGTCTGGACTATTTTTGGAGCCTTGCAAGTGATACTGTAAAGGAGTGAGGGTCAGACTCTGTAGGATGAGAGCTATATTAATCCATGCTAACAAAAACAACAACAACCAAAATAAACCAGGCAGCACCTTTTCTCATTAACAAATATTATTAAAAGGCCTTAAGCTTTTGTGAATAGCAACAGAGATAGAGATTAGCTAAAGAGTTGTTGGATTTATATTAGGTTGAGGTGGGAAGAAAGGAATGTGTTAAAGTAAGATTGGTTATGAAGATGCAAATTATTGGAAGAGAGATGATGAGTAAATCAATGGTTAACAATTGTAATGGTTAACAATTGTAATGTGTTAAATGCTTTTTGTGTTTATTGAAACGTCTAAGATTGCCTGAATTTTTTTGATGAATGTGAGTTCAGCTTTTTTTTTTTTTTTGCACAATAGTGCTGTTAAAGTTCTTCTTTTCTAAACAGTGCTGTGGAGTGACTGGGAAATTGAAATGCTTTGAAATGACTTTATCTTTGTTTTGAGATCTAGTGTCAAACTGGTTTCCATCAATTCTTTTGTGCAAAGTTCATCTCATTAAATGAGTTTAAATAAGTTTTGTTGAACTATTTGTAATTTTAAATATTTGCATTCAGAGTGAATGCAAAAACAAAATGCATTAATAAATCTATTATTTGACAGTATTTAAAAGGTTTGAAAATCATAAAGGTAAAATGGAGGTTCTGGGTGAGGAATGGTGAGCTAAGACATCTCTAAATGAGCGGAGATGACAAGATGGCTAAGACTGAAGGATTGGTGAATAGACCAGATAAGGAGGGGATGGCAGATTGTGCACTTGTGTTCCAGATGGCTGTTCCTCGTGAGGGGATCACTGGTCAGTGGTTTCTCATGGTTTGAATGCCAGGAGACAAAGGGTGCTATCATGTTCTTAACAGTGATGGAGCCTTTAGAGGACACTAAGTTTGCTAACTTACTTTCTAATCATTTTCAGAAATTATCCCTCCAACTACCTTAAGGATATTAGAGATCTTCAAACTGACAAATTTGAAAGCCATCCAGTGAGTGTACCTTCAGTCTTGAATAAAAGAAAATTTTTTATAAGTTTAAGAACTTAAAGAATTAGAAATAAATAGTGAAAAGCTAAATAAAATTCTGATTCAAGAAAGCTATAAACAAATTAAGAGAAACAGAAACAGGGGAAAAAAGAAAAGCCTATATTTTATCTTTGATTGGCTTTGGAATTTGCAAAATGACAGAAACAGTATGACATTTAAAATACTTAACAGTATTCTGAAGAATAAAATTGCAGCTTTGATCTCAGCAATGATTTATGCTTCAGTGAATAGATAGCATCTAGAGGATATTAAAGAAGAACTTACTAATGTGAAAGAAAAAGTCTTGGAAGATTTAAACGATAAAGAGATGAAATAATTTTTGCCTGATGCAGAAATATTAGAGCATAAAGAATTTGTAAAAGTTCTGGATTTTTTTTAAAAAGTAGATGTCAAAGAAAACAACTGAAGTGGAAATACAAACTGACCTGGATAAGGACATTTTATTGGATTTACAAAATAAGTTGTTTAAAGTCTTAAAGAAAGAAAACAGAAGGGAGATTGAATCATTTGACAGCATTTTATTGAACTAATGATTATGACTGTTAGAAGTAAAAGGAAGGCAGACAAAGTTGGTTGGTTGATTTGATCAATGTTAAAATATGACTATATAAATCTGTATTACTTTATGGAATTATTGCTGACACTAGGAATGAAGTATTAATGAAGTATGGATTTGTGCATAGATAAGGGATGGATTATGGGGAGAAAATACTTTCATCTATTGTTAGGGGGAATAAGAATTAATAAGTTTGTGATGAAGATAAGAAGTTATTTCTTTAAATATTTATTTTTCTTTCTATTATTCCTTTACTTAATTTTTCTGTGCACCTTTTGCTCTCTTTTTCTTTTACTTTCCCTTCTTTCTGAATTTAATTTGTCTTTTCTTTTATTATTGTTGTTAAAACTTTCAATAAAAATATTTTAAAATGAAAAGCATATAGGTAAGTTACAGAAGAAAAATTCACTTTCAGACAACATAGCCAGATTTCAAAATGAATGAAAGCTGAAACCAGAAGATATAAATATGTGAGACCTATTGACATAATGAACAGTCTAACCACAGTCAAAATGAAATGAATAAAATACCTTCCTGTCATCATATAGTCAGATGACAGACAAATTGAAAACTAAAACAGTCCTTTTCATATCAAAGTCATGCAAGCACTATAGAGAAGCCATTTGTTATATTTTAGATCAATTTTATTAGATCTAAATCTGGATCAATATGAATTTTCATGTATTCATAGCTATTCTTATTATGATGAGCCCAAATCTACTAATTTTGTTACAAATGAAATTACAGATAACACAACGGATGTCTTTACAATAGCCATCTACTGATGAACTTATACCATGTTGGTTTATGGACGAGACTTGAATCCAAATTATTTAATTAGAAATAAATCACACTACTAACCAGAGCATCACACTACTAACCAGAGCATCACACTACTAACCAGAGCAATCACACTACTAACCAGAGCATACAAAACATTTGCTAGACCAATACTCGAATACAGTTCATCAGTCTGGAACCCACACTACGTATCTGATATTAGCACAATTGAGAAAGTCCAGAAATATTTCACAAGAAGAGTTCTCCACGCCTCTACTCGTTGTAGAATACCTTATGCCACCAGACTTGAAATTCTAGAACTAGAAAACCTTGAATTACGCCGTCTTCGGTCTGACTTAAGCATGGTATATAAAATCATACATTGCAATGTCCTACCTGTCAATGAATACTTCAGCTTCAACCATAACAACACAAGAGCACACAATAGATACAAACTCAAAGTAATCCACACCAAACTTGATTGCAGGAAATACGACTTCAGCAATAGAGTGGTCAATGTCTGGAATACTCTACCCGACTCTGTAGTTTCTTCTCCAAACCCCAAAAACTTTAACCTTAGACTGTCTACTATTGACCTCACCCCTTTCCTAAGAGGTCTGTAGGGGGCGTGCATAAGCGCACCAATGTGCCTACCGTCCCTGTCCTATTGTTTCTCTTATTCTTTTATTTTTCTTATATGTACCCATTTCATGTATTCACAACTATGTATACATTTATACTTATTATCTTGTAAACAATTGGCAAATCAAATAAATAAATAAATAAGAAATAAAACACTCATACTTGCCTTCTTGTATCTTCAAAACCAATATGTACACCTTTATTATCACAGAGAATCATTCAAGTTTTGTAATAAAACAATGGTTAGATTAAGAAAGGCAGTTATACACCTTGGCAATAGCTTGGTTCAGTTAAAAAGGAATTAATCTGGCACTGTACTGGACAACCTATTTACCCCCGGATCCAAAATCTATTGGATTTTTTACATCTGGTGTTTTCCACCACAAAATTTTTATCTGAATGAACATTTTTGTTAGTCCATTGTTGTCCATGCATTTGCCTGCTACAGTAATACTGAATTTTCAGGAAAAATAATAAAGAAGACGCACCTTGATTAAAGATGCAAAAATTGATATATTTATAAAAGTAGTTCAACACAGCTGAAGTGCAGTAAGTCTTTATTAAAGACAATATAATGTATACTCCCCTGAAAGAGCCTGTCCTTTAGATTTTTAGCATATGGGGTTCATTTGCTAGCAAACAAGTCATAACAATTCTGCAACTTGAAATCCTCACCTTTGTAGTTAGGTCTTAAAAGTTTTCCAGATGAAAAGAATGGCTATATATTGGCAAAATGGAGAACATTTCTGAAAGCACATTGAAATCTCTTAATTGACCTAAATATACAAATGAAGAGCTTGTTGACTTTTCTCTACTTTGTGATAGTAAAAGGCCCTTTTGAAAAATCAAAGTACAGCATTCTGAAGATAGTACCAACATCATTCCTATTCAAGAGTTATTGGAGTGAAGGATTGACATTTTAAACTTTCCTCAGTGCTAGGTCCATTACTTTATTCAGGTCAGACCTTTTGTAAAGGAGAGGAGATGGGTGCCTGAGGCAATAGATTTGAAGATTTTGCAAAAGGATATCAAGCGTTCGTTCTTTGTTATTATTGCATTTTTATTCCCACAAATGTATTAAGCTGAGCGGGAAATATTCTACCTCATTTGCTAGAATTCATTGGCTGGCTTTAGGAATGTGGTGCCTTGAATTGCGGGAAAGAACAAAATGGTTTCTCTTGGGAACAAAATGGTTCTACAAGTCCAAACTACTTTTTTTTTAAATAAAGTTTTATTGAGTTTTAACAAAACAAATAAAACATCTTATTTGAGTACAGCATGGTTCCGGGTTATCACATTTCCATATAGACACAATTTCATATGCATATTCATCTTATGTATTCAACTTCATATCTTATTACTCTTTTCCAACTTCTCACTATTTCTCCCTTTACTTCTCTTAATTTTCTTTTACGGTTATCTCATTTTCTTCTTATTAATTGTATTTCTTTTACCTAAATTTCTATATCTTTTTATTCCTTATACTTATACTTTCGTCTGTCTTGTTTACAATTTCATATGTTCTCTTCCAACATTCTTAAAAAGCAAAATTCCCCCTATGATTGCCAATTGGAGTGCAACACCTTTAAGTCTTATTGTTATTATCATATGAAATCTCATTAAACATTAAATTTGTGCATTCTAAAATTATAACATTCAAATTTCTAATATCTATTTTATATCATGTAAATCTCATCATTCAGACTCTGCTTGGTACTTCCCCTTGAAAATGTAAAAAGAAAAATATAACAAATTATATATATATATATATATATATATATATATATATATATATATATATATATATATATATATATATATATATATATATTTGTTTTCTTAAGTTTTCATGGGTACTTACATGCATGGTGTTCGGCTTGGTTCGGGTATTTTCCCACGTCATTGTAGTTCTTTTAAAGTTGTAGCAACGTTTCAGCAGATTCTCATCTGCCATCATCAGGCTTCTGTATTGTGTCCGTCTGTGGGTCAGACTTTTACAGTGGTTTCAGATTTAAATTTGGGGCAGCCTATTGCTGTGCCAGAATGGTTTTTTCTTCATCCTGATTGGTTGGGAGTCTTGGTCTGTGTTTATTGGTCTATTGGAATATTCTAGAATTCTTCTAGAAGAATAAGTACCCGCCTGGATGAACACAAAAATGCAGTCAAAAAGCTGGAACACACTTCCTCACTAGTCCAACACATGGAAGCTACAGGTCATAGCATCAACTTCAATGGCACCAAAACCCTGGCCACTATGGAAAACCCTAGCCACAGAGTCATCAGAGAAGCCATAGAGATTGAAAAAAGACCAGAAAGCATGAACAGAAGAGATGATTCCACCAGGCTGTCAATCATTTGGAAGCCTGCACTCACAAACAAAAAATCTCCACACCACAAGCCAGGCAAACACCTGGGCACAAACAGATCCCCCTGATACCTCCAGCTCAAACACACCCCAACCAGGCACCCAGATGAAACCCAGCTTCCTAACTAATGATAGCCGTCCATTTACCCGAAGCCAAGCTGCACTAAAGGCCTCCATTAAAGTAACACAATGCTGCCAGCCAATCAAGATACAAAAAGAGCCAAAAAACAGACAGAAGATATCAGAGACACCCATCAAGCAGAACACAGCAAACTCCGAGACCAATAAACACAGACCAAGACTCCCAACCAATCAGGATGAAGAAAAAACCATTCTGGCACAGCAATAGGCTGCCCCAAATTTAAATCTGAAACCACTGTAAAAGTCTGACCCACAGACGGACACAATACAGAAGCCTGATGATGGCAGATGAGATTCTGCTGAAACGTTGCTACAACTTTAAAAGAACTACAATGACGTGGGAAAATACCCGAACCAAGCCGAACACCATATATATATATATATATATATATATATATATATATATATATATATATATATATATATATATATATATATATATATATATATATATATATATATATATATATATATATTATATATATATATGGTATTCAGCTTTGTTCGGGTATTTTCCACGTCATAGTCATAGTAGTGGTGCTTTTACTTTAAAAGCACCACTACTATGACGTGGGAAAATACCCGAACAAAGCTGAATGCCATACATGTAAGTACCCGCGAAAACTTAAGAAAATATATACACATTAGTAAACAAAATAGTTATTCAAATTCATTCTAGTACTGGTACGAGCGTTGTAGATCTTTCACGTTTCTTTTCAATATTTATCAATCATTGAGAACAATTGAAATGTTTCCCTCCCTTCTTCATTATTACGTTAATTGTTAATAAGCATACCATTGGATAGTCATACAGTTTTATCTTATAAATTATTTACTATTAACAAGCAAAATAATTATTCAAATTTATTCTAGTAACTGGTATAAATTTCCTTATAAATCTTTCACATTTCTTTTCAATATTTTATCAATCTTTAGAAACAATTACAATGTTTCCCTCCCTCCTTTATTATTACATTAATTATAAACATACCATTACATAACAATACAATTTTATCTCATAGATTATTTACTTATTTCATTTCTACCTCATTACAGTATTCTACTGTCACAACACTATCTTTTGTACCTTTGCAGAATCCTCACTTTTAACTTAATTTAGCCATTGTCTCTGTGTTTTCTAGCTGAGCAAATACCTTTAATCCTAGTACATTTCCCCTTTTTCTTTATTTCCTGCTTTTGTCCCTCATAAGTTATTTCTCTTTCTATCTTCCCTCACTTTTTCTCATCCCTTTTTTCATACCCTTCTCTCTCTAATTTTCCCTTCTGTAGTTTTCTTTTCTGCTTCTCCTTGCTGTTATACTTCTTTTTTGGACTATTTTTCTTTTTGGCTGTTCCCTTTGATCTCAAACTTTTAACTCCTTTCCCCCTTTTTCCCACACTTTGCATTATTTGATCATTGAAAATGGCTTCTTCTTTGTCCCGCCCTTCTTCTTGCTCTTGAAGCTTTCCCTTTTGCTTTTCATAGTTCAGGATCTCCATTTCAAAAAATTCAAATACGAAGCCAAAGGATCTTCCTTCCCTTTCTGCATCTTCTTTCTGTTTTTTAAGACTCATCTTCAATTCCTCTTAGAGTGATGCCATTTTAAACACTTTTGAACAACCACCAGATTGAATTTAAGTAAAAACAGAAAAAGAAAAAAAAACAATGCCAAAAACATTTTTAAAAAATCACCAAATGATCCCAGACTGTTCCTTCTTGTTTCTTTCCTTTACTTTTCCTTTCCATGAGTTACTGTATCTTTTAATAAGATTTCAGTTACAATGTATCCTCGGGAGTCTTTTCAAAGTTTCACTGTTAATCCTTTTTATTTTTCCAGGTGGCACTCCATTTTTTCATTATTCCAAGTTCCACCCTTTTGCCTTCACTCTTCTCCTTTTTAGGGCTTTAAAATGACCCCCCAAAAAATCTTTATTCTCCTTTTGACACTCAGATTTCAACTTAAAGTTGCCTATTGGTGTCAAAATAGCTTAACATAAATTTCTTTCCATACCATTTGTAATTGTCAATATAAAGGTTTTTAAAAAGGGGTTTTAACCTCCTTTTCTCTCTCCTTCGCCGCTTAGAAATCTTCTTTCAGAAGTATCCCTCTAAGTACTTTTAGATTCAGGGTACCTTGCTTAGATATTCTCTGTTGTTTAGCCCAGTCTGTCCTGCTTTCCTCTTTGTCTTCCTCCTGCACAATCTTATCCCATTGGGTTCTTCTTTGAGGTGGCCATTTCTGACCACCGCTGCAACCGCCTTTGGGGAAGGGAGTTTAGACCAGCCAAGGAGGAGAGATGCGGCTCCCCTCCACTTGGCTAGCAATATATCCACCTCTACGGGGTGGCTTCAGCCCTGAATCCAAAGGATTGGGGCACTCCAGCGGCTAGCAGAGATCGAAACCACGCACAATCGCAGATTTCGGTCTGTCGCTGAAGAAACCCAAACCGGAAGTCTAAGTCCAAACTACTTTTGATGGCTGTTTGCTTGTTTCTGTAATTTAACGATAATTTGGAAACTGTAACATGCTCTTCATTTTCTCTCTGCAATGCCATGGATATTAGCCCTAGAGCAGTGTTTCTCAGTCTTAGCAACTTGAAGATGCCTGGACTTCATACTAGCTGGGGAATTCTGGGAGTTGATGTCCAGGTAGCGTCAAGTTAGCAAGATTGGGAAACACTGCTCTAGGGCTAATGCCCATGGCATTACAGAGGGAAAAGAGAGAGTGGGCTGCAGTTTCCTAAAGGAATTGGGTCAGCAAATTAGTAGTTGTAAGAAGAGTGAAGCGAGAGAACATCTTATCTCAAAGACCTCTCAAACCAGCAGCCCTGATGAAATACATTCCAAATATGGAGACAGAAGTGATAAGTGGTAAACAAAAGAAGATATGGAATGGATAATTAGGTACCTGCAGAATAGTGCAATAGGCCCTATTTGTTTACAGGGGTGATAAGTTCATAAAAATAAATAAGAGATATTAGCAGAAATTCGTGATGTGTAGCAAATTAAAAGTCAACTAAAAATAATTTGTAAGAAAGGTGATAAGGAAAAAAAGATGAGTGCAAGAAAAAAAAGGGGGGGGGAGAGAGCTAAGTCACTAACCTTTGTACAAGTGATCCTGCCATCCTTTATTCAAAGTAATTCACTACTCCAATGGACTAGTCCAAATGTCTGCCAGAAATCAGCTGTGAAAGCTAAAAGTCAGGATTAACTTGAACCAAATGCAGATCTATCTGCAGATCTTCCATTTTTCATCCTAGCTAGAAAATCCCATGTTTCTCTTGGCTTTTTAAATATCAATATATTGTAATAAGGCAATGGAAGAAGGTCTGCTTTATATTTATTTGCTTCAAGGAAATATCTGTATGAACAATGAAATGCTCTGCTTTGAGTAGCCAAGAAAATCACACTAGTAGAGAATGTTGACCTGTGTTGACCCATAACAACAACAAAAAGCAAGTCCTTTTGAGCTTTTGCTAAAAGGGAGGGTGAATCTGGTTGCTGAGTAATTAACTCACAATTATAAGGGCAATAAAGGCATAATTTAGGATTATTAATATGGTAAAATTGTAGGGAATTTTCTGGCATTTAATTAACATTTACCAAGGCAGCCTATGACAAATTAAATATCAATTAATAAAATAACTGACATTTAGATATTCTATTAGTTGTCACAATTATTAACTTGTTATTGCTGGCTTTTAAAATCCTAATTAAGTGTCTTAATATTCCTTACAATTTTTATGTGTTGAAAATCTAATTATATTTGTATCTTATAAATTTAAACTTGATTACACATCATCTTTCCTATTAAATTTCAATAAATGCTCTTTTAACTGTCAATTGATGCTTAATTGACATAACGCCTTATATAATGGCAGCCATTTCTCTCTTCAGATGCAGACCCATATGCACACGATATAAAGTCATAACCACCTAGTTAGATTATTGACTTGTACTTTCCATTCATTCATACTTAGGTCTCTGTACATCTAAGCGTGCATACAGAATAATTTGCTATGTTACTAAAGCAGATTATAACATACAGTAGCTTAGAACTTTGGAAGTCTTCGAAGGAGATATGGTTTGAATTCAACTCTGTCCCAATTACCCTGCACATCTGGACCTCTGCTAACAATAACACACTTAGGAAAATTACTACCACCTATTTCCAAGCAATGTGAAACTAGCCTCTATCTCGTTTTGAAGAGAGGCAAGGTATAGAATCAAGATGATAAGTGTATAATCAAAGCTTGATCTGGCCATTAAAAAGAGGTGGGACTAACCATTCTGTCTTTTTTAATACTCGTTTAAAAAGATACTGATATATTGGGTTTCTCCTTTTTTATTGAGTGTAATCAGCTTCAGTTTGTATGAAGTATTTATTAAGAACCAAACAAGCATCTTTTCATCTTAGTACATTTAGCCTTTTAATCCATTGAGACTAACTTGCCAAGTATATTGACTGTTTTTTATCTTGAATCAGCCCAGAGTCACTATGGTTAGGGTAGCCTGTAAATTTAATTTATAAGTCAACATTTTTTTTAAAAAAAGGAGAAAAATCTTTGTTTTTTATCTTTTCACTAACCCCTTTCAAAAATAACATAATTAATCATAAAAAGTTGCAAACATATTACTGAAAATATAATTATAATTTATACATACTGAGTGATGATTGCATTTATCTCTAGTGCTTCTTTTGCTCAAAATACATCTTTTTAAATTTATATAGACTGCAGGGGCCAGAACATGCATTCAATTTACACTGAAATATTCAGTGTTCAATTTCCTCAAGCACTCCTAATTTCACATTTGGAAATTACAAATTGCGGGTGGAAGAATTCTGGGAGTTAAAGTCCACAGGTCATAAAGTTGTCAAGGTTGGACACCCCTGTTCTAGACAGCTTTCCTACGATCTACTTGGCTTTAATAAAGACTGAAATACACACACACACACGCACAAATCAAATCTGTTTTTCAAAGCAACTCAAGATCCTCTCTTCAAAGAATAAAACCAAGCATTTGGGCCATTTCCCTTTTTGTTCTTGGAGATTGTCTCAGTACTTGAAAGAGCAGGAACAGCTTCTTCAAAGACATTGTCCTTCTACAGAAGATCCTTGGAATCATCTGAGTTTTGAAAGTGTTGAAGGAGACTGTGAGACAACTCAGAATAGAAGCCGTGAGATGATACCAAGGTCCCCATTCAGTCTATTCACATCCCCTCTTTTCTGAAGGAACAAATGGTTACTGAAATTCCCTCACTGAGGCCAATCAAATATTGCTATGATTATGAGTATTTATCGCTTCAATATTTTATTGGCTTTCAATGTTTGTAAGCTGCCCAGAGACACCTCTAGGCAGGGTGTGTGGCAAACAAGCCAAATAAATAAAGAAAAGCTTATACAGGTTGAGTGTTAAACCGATTTCATAAAGATCAACCTATTGTCTAGGGCAGGGCTGTCAAACTCCCGGCCCCATGGGCTGGATGTGTCACATGCTGACCATGCCCACGCCTGGTTTAGTGAAGGGGGTAAAAGTCCCAATATGTCACGAGATGCCGCCGTGACAACATGAGTTTGACATCCCTGGTCTAGGGTCATACTTCTTTAACCACAGATAAACTATATAACAAAGCATATCTCATGAATTGGGAATGGAAAAACAGATGGTTGCCAGCTGTTTGGGGCATCAACTTCCCAAAACCCTACATGCCTAAATAAAAATTGAAATTGCAGGTAATCACCACTGAGTAATCAACTGGAAACTGCTCCAAGTAGACCAGCTGCTGAGGGTAAGGATGATTATCTTGATGGAAAAACATAGGAATGTTACCTAGGCAAAGAGATGGCAATGTTTTTAAAATCAGAACAATAAGATGAGAGTTAACATGTCTCAGGCAGAAGCTCCCTAATTCACCAGAGTACATGAAGGAGGAGGTAATATTGTACTATCAAGCTTGCCTTCCACAGGAGTTGATATCCTGGTCTGTTAACAGGAGGCGGGTTTCTTTGGAACAAATGCTATTGTTCAAATGACATGATCCAACTCTCAATCCAAACTAGCGATACCGAAGTATATTTGTTGTTCTAATTTAGTCATTCAATGCCACCGCTAAAATTACATTAACTATATTTGATTTTCTGATCACTGCAGTTAGTTCAGTACAAGACCATCAATGGGCACATCCATTTCTCATTTTCCTCTCTACCTCTGGTGTTTGCCCCCAGACATGAAGGAGCAGATTGGCAATAATCCCTGTGTAACCTGGTAAATAAGTTTGCAAAAGCAAGCGCCGTTTCAGCTGTTCATAGGCTGACACTGAACCCTCAATTCACCTTCAGTGCCTTTAGATAACTCCAACTTTAATATACTGTTTAGCTGTTTAATTATGTAATTACACAAACACTAAAGAAAGGAATTAAATTATATATTTGCAAAACAAGGGGGAGGTGGAAAGTTTGTGGAAAGACTACACAGTTCCTACTCCGTGAATGGTGTTTAAAAGAGGCAAGGAGTAATGTCATGTACAAACAAGGAACAAAGTTTTTTTTTTTCCTGGAGTGTTAAAGGCTATAATCATCACTGTCAAGAGTATGTGGGATAAATAAGCAAAGGGGGAACAAATAGGATTATTAGGCTTTGATTCTGACTACTACATATCATGCTCATAGAGTCAAGAATTCACTTTTTTTTCCAGGTTGGATTTCATTGAAGCTTTTTCAGTTGCCTGGAGATAAAAGCTGTAATTATCAGCACTAACTTAGTCCAATCTGTCACTCTGCAAGTTCATGTGTACTTTGTACAAAGAAATGAAAATCCAGATTTTATTCCCCTTCCATTTCTACAGCTTAAGCATGCCCACTTGCACAAACACACACAAACACACACACAGAGAGAGACATACAGACCTTTGAAAAATGGGAAGATAATTATCATTGCTCAATATCATTTCAATCCTGTTGAGCTCCAACTTGGCTTTTTAAAATAATATCACTGAATTGTTATACTATGTGTATAAGTGCATAGTAAATAAAAGTATGACTACTACCACTCTTAAGCTTCTATGCTTTTGCTTTATTTAATGTTTCTTGGATGTTCCAGGCAAGCAAAATTTCCAACAGTGTAACGAATGTAGTAGGGAGGTAGATTGCCAGGAGGCAGGGGATACATTTCATAGGTGTAAGAGGCAACTCCGTCCTGGTGTTATCTGTGAGAGAAAGAGGGTGAAGACAGCCCCTCCCTAATAGTTTACAGCAGTGGTTTTCAACCTTTTCTTCACCATGCCCCCCCTTTAAATACCTTTTGTGGCAATGGACCATGGCTATGGACCACCAAGACTTAACTCACAATTGAAATGATAACACTTCTTCCAACCTTTATGGACCCTCTTGGATGACATCATAGCCCCCAGTGGTCCATGGAACCACTGGTTTACAGAGCCTATTGTAACTGTAGATAGTAGAGTCCACAGTCTGATGAGATTCTGCCTATAGGTGAGAAAATAATACGGAACTTGGCTTGGAAGAATCACTGTGTGTGGTTTTTGGCCTGATTCTTGACATTTCACTTTAAAGAAGGGAAGGACAAGTTATTGGTTTGTAGATTGCATGTTCTACCATCTACCTCTGTCATTGTTGAACTTTTCCTTCTTCCACAATTTCATTAAAAAAAACTATTACCACCTCACCACTACTTCTGAGTGCATTGTTGGTGCTTGATAGCAAAGTGGCAAAATTATGGTACTTTTTAAAATTAAAAGTAAATAGCAATAGCAGTTAGACTTATATACCACTTCACAGTGCTTTACATCCCTCTCTAAACAGTTTACATAGTCAGCATATTGTCCCCAACAATTTGTGTCCTCACTTTACTGACCTTGGAAGGATGGAAGACTGAGTCAATTTTGAGCTGGTGAGAATCGAACTGCCAAACTACTGGTAGTGGACATCCAGACATAGAAGGGTTAGGCTGTATTTTCTCACAAGAGCACTTTTTTCCCCTGAAGAAATGTTTAACTTTCTTATTTGTTCCCATAGAAAAAGAACATTACAATTTTAAAATTTCTGCACCAGAAGAATTTTTTTATGTTGGCTGCAAATTTTATTCCCATAATCTTCTGGATCAACATATCTAAAAAGTAAGAGAAAGTGTGGTTGTATTTTAAAATAATGCACTGATATAAAAAAAGGGGGGGAAAGAAAGCTCTAGCACTGCCATCTCTACATATTTGTTGCACCATTCCTTCTCTGGGGAGAATGTAAGGAAATCATCCCTTGTCCAAATCTTCAGTCCATAAATATTTTGAGAAGAATTTTGAGAATTCTTCTTAAAGTGTTCTTAAAATGCTTCACTAACCAAGAAAATAGTTGGATATAATTAATAAGATCCTCTAAAAGAAGTTTAAGGAACATGTGTAATACACCCATAACAACAGAACTTTGAAGCAAGCAGGTTCCTCAAAAAACAGGTTTATTGGACACATCATATTGGCACAGACTTGTGAAAACCAACTCTAAAGGTTACCACAGTTTTCATCTAATTAAAAATAAAGTTTTTTCCCCCTTTCCCAAACAACCAGTCACATGGTCCAATCAAGGTGCTGTCCAGTTGCTTGGAAACTTCATTCTTCCTCTTTTCAGCCACTGTTTTGGCTACAAAACCCCAGCCATCTCTATTCCCCGCTCCTTTCCTTCAGTACCATTGTGACAACACTGAAGCCTCCAAGATGGACTCACTCAGGCCAGCTTCAGAGTTGACAGTGTGATATACTGTCTGGACACAATAAAAGTAAGGATAGTTGATCAGATAGAAAGGTATAGGTCAGTGGTGGGATTCCATTTTTTTTTACTCCTGGTTCTGTGGGTGTGGCTTGGTGGGCGTGGCAGGGGAAGGATACTGTAAAATATCCAGTCAGAGGTGGTACTGCTATCAGTTCTCCAAAACTGGTCAGAACCTGCTGAATACCAACTCTGGTATAGATAAACCTTTAGTGACTGCCTCATTTAACAACCATTTGCTGTTACAATAGTAATTAAAAACAAGCAATATTATGGACAGATCTTACAGTTACAAGTATTGCAGGTCTGTAAAGCAAATGGAAGCCAAAGTAAGATCATAAACATAGTTATGGTTAGGCTAAATGACTGCTTCGCTTAAGAATTGAGTTGTCCATCCGAACTGCAGTTGCTAAACGAGAAAAACCTGTATTGAGAATTTACAGTGAATATTGTAAATGATGGGAATTATGTTTCCTATATGGGCAGATGGGGGGGGGGGGGGATGGAGGTCTATGCAAGGTCTATCATGTGATGCAGTACCAAGCAGGCATGTACTACAGAATATGGTGTGTGTGTGTGTGCTGTGAGTGGGCATGTAATATGGAGTAAGAGATATCTGGGATCTCTTATTCCATAGTGAATTCCTCAGGATAAAGAAAAACAGCAGGAGAGACTTATAGGAATGACTTGTAACTTTCCCCGCTGACTTCCTTATTGACTTTGCTTGTCGGAAGATTACAAGTGGTGATCATGTGACTATGGGACACTTCAACTGTCATGTGAGGTGGTTTACCCAGCACCCAAATCACTATCACTGGACTGCGGGGGTGCTACAATGGCCATAACTTTGAACAGATACTGAATGAGTGGTTATTAATTGAGAACTAGCTGTATTTGAAAGATTGTCTAAGCTGTTCCAGAAAACAAAACAGGAAATAATGTATTTATAATAAAGTAGGAATTTTTGGGGGGAGATCAGGAAAAATCTTGGGTGACCATTGGAACTAGATAACCTCCGTTTAAAAGACACAGAATTCTGACTACGTTAAAAGGCTGATATCCTTCTCTAGAACAAGGGCTTACTAATTTTTGATGGCAAGTTTATTCTTTGCTGATTATTAGGATTCTTGCTAAGCTAAGTTGCACCTGATGGTTCAACGTATCACTTATGCTATTATGCAATAATATACATACTGTGTATATTTGCATATATGGAACATCCATTTTCATGGTATTTTGTTTAAAAATTTGAAGGTCAGCTTTTCTTTGGATAGGCTTATCTACAATTATATGAGGGACATGCACGCATGCACACACACACACACACACACACACACACACACCTTGTACATTTGTATACAAGAAACAATGGATGGAACCACTGGTTTACAGAGCATATTGTAACTGTAGATAGTAGAGTCCACAGTCTGATGAGATTTGGTGACATTTCCAGGTACAGCAAAATTTTATAAGGATATGAAGCCCGTCAAATATCAGACAGATGCAGAAGGGTCTGGGGTTGAGTTTTATTTGGTCTTTGTGCCAGAACACCTTTACTTTTTATTTGTAACTGAACACAAACCACAATGAAGTTAGAAGCTGGAATTCCCCCCTCCTCCCCGCCGTCACCACCATTTTAGAAGAATAGATGTAAGGAATTTTTCTGCTGGCACAGCCTTTCTAGTTTGAAGGTGTGCAAGATCTCCTTCTCTGAAATACCTGAAGCAAAGATGCGAAGATCAGGAAATATCCTGTTTCTTTTACTGTGTGCGATAGTGACAGGGACTGGTTCCTTCTGAGTGTGCAGTTTCTTAGCTGTTCCCAACACTACATTCTTCTGGATGGAGAGCTCTGACGTTGTTCCTGGGATGTGTTGAAGCCACTTCTCCTAGGCTTGGATTCAAAGCCTACACACTACTGAGACCACTTCAGAGTTGGGCTGCTGCCAGTTTGGGCCGGTTTACCTGTACTGGTAGTTCCGACCACTGGCTGGGGGGGGGGCACCCATCCCTGTGTTATTCTGTCCTATATATCTCACTCTTTGGCTCGCTCACCCCACCCACACAGTCCCGCTGATTTGCACACCTCGCCCACTCTACTCACTGTGGCTGCCTGAGAAGGTGTACTGGAAGCTGCGCGCATGACTTCGCTGTGTGTTTGAAGTCATGCGCAAGCTCACATTTTCGGTTCTGTACTAGGTAAACCAGTTGTTAAATGATGTGAAGTCCACCTCTGGACCACATAACCTTTGGCCTGGATATATTGTAGTCACCTCCCATTTATGTTTGCAATTATCTTAGTTGTTGGGCTTTATTTTATTTTATTTTATTTTTGTGGACAAAGAGAACAAATTCTTCTAGGGTTCAGAGTCTTGTTTGTTTATGCTTTTATTCAAAACCAATACATCAGGGCGAATAATGTGCTTGGGTACAAAAACCTACCCAATTTCTGAAGGATATATAGATTGGTATACTATCATATTTATTTGTTTGTTTGTTTATTTATTTGTTTATTGCTATCAACCTGCCTTCCATCGAGGACCTGTATACTGCACGAGTCAAAAAGAAGGCTGTGAAAATATTTACAGACTCCTCACATCCCGGACATAAACTGTTTCAACTCCTTCCCTCAAAACGACGCTATAGAGCACTGCACACCAGAACAACTAGACACAAGAACAGTTTTTTCCCTGAACGCCATCACTCTGCTAAACAAATAATTCCCTCAACACTGTTTAACTATTTACAAAGTCTACACTACTATTACTATTAATCTTCTCATCACTCCTTATCACCCATCCCTTCCCACTTGTGACTGTATGACTGTAACTTTGTTGCTTGCATCCTTAGGATTTATATTGTTTCCTAGTATAATTTGATTGCTTATTGTACCCTATGACTATTACTAAGTGTTGTACCTTATCATTCTTGACGAATGTATCTTTTCTTTTATGTATACTGAGAGTATTTTCACCAAGACAAATTCCTTGTGTGTCCAACCACACTTGGCCAATAAAGAATTCTATATCTATCTTATATTTTTATGCTGCCCATCTTGCCTGTAAGGGGATTCTGGAGTGAGGAGTGAGGTAGATGACTGGATGATGGTAGAGCATGAAATAACTGAGATAGAAAGACAAACATCTGGCATTTCTCAGGCAAACACCCACCGCTACGCCCTTCCCAAATTCATTTAAACTTTCTTTTAATGTTCCTGATTTCAGAAAGAGAATATTAGGAAAGAGCAACGAAGATTCCTTTGATGCATCATTAACTTCTCTCTCCAGACTGAGACTGGAAAGCCTGGAGAAAAAAATAAAACATTCACTGGGAAGATAGAGCTGTCCATCATTACATTGATATTTACCTTATATGGGGAGAAATATTTATGTTTCTGTGTTCCTTCAGAACATCAGCGAAAGTTTGGATGGAATCTGATTTTAATTGGTCTACTTTGAAAGAGCCTGGTCTCAATTTATTTATCTTCCAACATTTTGTGATTTATTCAGTTAAATATTGGTGGCAGGATTGAACCAAATCGGATGGCACTCTTAATGGAACTGCTAATTATGTGAGACATTGTACCAATATGCCCTTTCTTTTCCAGATAGAGATAGGGAGATATATTCATTAAATAATGAATTTTGCATTCAGGTAAGTTTTCCACAAGGCATATAATGCATCACTGAAAATAGTCTACTTTAGTTGTAGTGCCATATATCTCCATCCCTGGTTTATGAATGTGCAAAAGAAATCCCTGGAGCATGAGATAATTGCTAGCTTGTAATTTGGGGGATGAAATAAACAGCAACAGCAACACTTTCTAGGATTTTATAGGATCTGCAGCTGGCTGTCACAGAATGAGCTTAAACACCAATATCGGTTATGCTGTTTTTCGTTTTTTAAAAAAATCTTGACTATTTCCTGCTGGATTTTAATCAATGTCTTTAAGAAACGTATTCATCTTTCTATATAAATAACAATTGAAAATATCACCTGAGCTTTTTGATGATATTTGTATTTATTTAAAAAAAGAAAAAAGGAAAAAAAGAGAGAGAAGAAAAAATAATAATAATAATAATAAAAAGCAGAGTCCTGGATTGAAATGTTACGTGAAGCTGTGTTCGCAGAAGAAATTTATTGCATTAGGGCCACAGCTGTAAATTTTCTCCCTCTAATCCTATAAATTTCTTCTAAATGTTTAATGGTTTATAACTGTAATTATTCTTGTGTGCCAACATTAAACTTTAAAAAGTTTAATTTGGAGACTATTCAGAGAAACTCATCTTTTTTACAGCCTCATAAATAGTTCTTTGATGAAATGAGCAGAGGCTCAGCGTCTGTCTTCAGTGAATACAAATGATATGGTGTTGTTTCTCAGAGGAAGCTGATCCTTTGATCTCTAGGGCCATCTTGCCCCCAACATGCTGACGTGATGTCATTCAGCCAAGATGCCACAACAGCCCTTTCCACAATGTTGCACTAGAACAGAGGTATCAAACTCAAGGCCTAGCAGGCCGGATCTGGCGCATGGGGTGTTTAGATCTGGCCCACAGGGCCACCCTGGAAACAGCGAAGGGCTGGCCCATAGTGCCTCTGACAGTGAAAATGGAGTTCAGGAGGGCTGCACAGGCGAACTGACATGAGTGACATCGAGCTGGCCATGCCCACCCTGGCCACACCCACCTGGCCCCCGAGGTCAAACACAACCCTGATGCTGCCCTCAATGAAATTGAGTTTGACAGCCCTGCACTAGAATGACATAATGAAAAGCTTCCTTAAATAGGTATCTAGATAGAAATAGCATTTATATATTTCCCCATAGTGCTTTACATCTCTCTGGGTGGTCTACAATGTAAGCATTATTTACATATTTCCCCCAACAATCTGGGTCCTTGTTTTACCAACCTCAGAAGGATGGAAGGCTGAGTCAACTTTGACCTCTATCAGGATCGAACTGCAGGCTGTGGGCAGAATTTGCCTGCAATTCTGCACTTTAACCACCATGCCACTAGGACTAAATGGCCATCATTTCCTCCAACAGAGGAAGGCAGATTTTGAACATGCCTTTCAGTTGGTCAGGCGCATGGCTACCAGAGGCCATCAACTCCTTAGCAGAGGTGGTATTCAACAGGTTTTGACCAATTCTGGAGAACCGGTAGCAGAAATTTTGAGTAGTTCAGAGAACCAGAAAATACCACCCCTGACTGGGCCCGCCCCCATCTATTCTCTGCCTCCTGAGTCCCAGCTGATTGGTTGGGCCTTATTTTGTTGCCCTGCACAGGAGACTGGAGCTGGAAAGCAGATTAGTGGGGTTGGGAGGGAATGGGGATTTTGCAGTAAACTTCCCCCAGGAGTGGAGGGGGAATGGAGATTTTACAATATCCTTCCCCTGCCACACCCACCAAGCCACACCATGCCCACCAAGCCACAGAATCGGTAGTATTAAATTTTTGAATTCCACCGCTGTTCCTCAGCAATTCCTTATAATGAGGTTCACTAGCATCTCTGGTAAAATATTTCAACACTAACAGAATGGAATTCAAAATTATTTCTCCCTACTTCCTTGGGTATTCCTGTTCACATCCATCCAGATATATAGTAATTACCTATTCTGCATGATTCTCAAACCAGCCATCTATTCTCTTGATCCATTTGGAAAAGGATAATCCTTCTCTTTTATGTATTTAGCCTCAATATTTTGCGAATGCAAATAATAATAGAACTTTATTATAATTCTATATCCATTCTGCCATGAGTCACTGTTTTGATTCGTCTCCTGATCAAGGACAATGACTCATACACAATTGGCAGGATCTTCTTCTTCTTACAACCTTTGGATTTTAAAAAAAATATCAAATTGACTATGAAACAGTTATCAGAGATATTGGACAAGCTGCACTACAACCATCGCTATTATTTGTTCATGGGAACTTTATAAAACCCGTAACCGAACTGATATGAAAGATAAATCCTAGAGGAGAACTAAATCTCAAGACATGTGCCAAGACCACCAAGTTAATGCCTTGAATTTTGGATGCTGGGTGTGAGTACCATTTTAGCAAGATCGCTACAGTAAATTGCCTAGCTAGCAAATATGTCCCTTCCTATAAGTAAACTACTGCAATAAATGTCATGAGTGGGAGAACAAAAGTGGTAGGGAGATTTCCTTACTTGTCAGGTTGTGTAGAGTGTCACAATAAATTTACTGGCAAGAGGCTTTGACTGAATATACAGTAATTCTTTTCAATGCTACATTATGTAACACTGTGGGGTTTTCCTTGCTTGCCATTTATCATGACAAAAAATGCAATTTTACCCTCAGTTTATTGCCCTGTGCTTGTAATGTTATCTCCTTCTTATCCTCTGCCCACACCTCAGTTATCCTAAAATGTTCCAGTTTCAGAATAGTTTTTTTTTTTTTGCAATGGATAAGAATGGATCATGACCTCTGATATGATCCAACTCCTATTGGCTATTTTAAGCTGTTGCAGGCATGATCCTTCATGGGTGCTTAGCATTGTCCTCTATCACCATTTCAGGGTTCCAAGAATAAGGTAGCCACTGAAAGATAAACTGTCCATGGTGTTTATCAGGTCTTATACGGGCTCTTTATAAGTACTAGACCTGCTTTTAAAGTCATTTTTAACACGTGGGCTGCACAGAAAGAGAATCTAAACTCAAGAGATCTGAGCTGAATTCTTCAGTTGATTCTGTCACCATCGTTTACATTCCATGTTTTCTGCTCCTGGTACTTCCATTGACCACGTTTTCACATGGCCATGTTTTCTTACTGTCATTATCGTTTTTATTTTTCCTAAGGATTTGCAACTGTTGGCTTAGCACCTATCTTAATGCAGCTGTGGTTGCTATGGCTGAACTCCGTATCAAATCAAAATTGGTGTCCAGAAGTTGGAGAGAAATAAAGTATGTGAAGATGAAGATGTCTACAATTAAAAAGATCTGAAAATAAATGGATAGTACATAGAAAAGCGTAGAATTAGGCAAGCCAGTTGATCTACCTGAACAACAGGTAAAAGATTAAATAGAAATCATGCTATAGTAGAAAATGTCCTCAGTTAAAGATAAAATAAACATTTCTACAAATGTTTGTTGAAAAAGCACGTTTGCTTAAGGACATAGTGTACCACAGCTTGGGATGTAACTGGGAGGAACTGGCACAATTTTTCCTATTCCACCCTGCTTTTCATCTGGAGGTGCTGTTGTAGTGACTGTTGTTCTTACACACATATTAATCAAAACTGTATGATTCTGGGAATTTTCTTAGTGTTCATGCTCTCCATAGCCATCCACCTGCTATTTCCAGGGCCAAACTACAGGCCTTGCTTGCTGCCTTTGGGTGTTTTTCAACCTCAGCAATTTGAGGTTTGGGTTTCTGGATGGGAATTCTGGGAGTTCCACACCCCTTCAAGTTACCAAGCCCTAGGAGGAGTGAGGGTCACTAGGTATTGATTACATCTTTAATGCATCTTCCTTCTTAATTCCAATGCAAAGACAATTGTCTTATCTTCCTAGACCCAAACCAGCAAGAAAAGCAGTCCAGAAAGGGAAAGGATAGAGAACAACTGCCTTGGAAACCTGTGGTGAACTCAGTCTCAAACTGAGATACAACTCATCTTGATTAGAATCTCAGTTACAGACAGGAAAGTGATCAATTGTCCATTGCAGTACAAAGTCAGAGCCTTTCCATCTCTAGATAGAATTATGGTTGACTTATTATGTGCATTCTTCCTGAGAGAAACTGCTAGTGAATCTCCATTTTTGTTAGCTATGAAAAGCCAAGGCCTGGAGATGATTCTCTAAAATGGAATTTTTCCTGTAGAACAACCTTTCCAAAGGAACTAGATTATCATCCTCCAGGCTAGCCTTCCAGATGTTGATGAAAATTGATCTTTGTCTAAAGAGCATTTGGAATCTAGGATAGGATGATGCTATAGTTTTTATGGATTGAATACTGATCCATTTTAAGCAGAGTCAAATTTTAATGTGCCATAATGTTATCACTACAGTGAATGGTTCAATTTTTTGAGTAATTATGTAGTAAGACTTCTCTTAGCTTTTTCTTAGATAAAGTCCTCAAGAGAAGCATTTGAAAAAGGATAGCTTCTGAGGTTCCCATTATGAAGCAGTATTACACATCCTGCTGCTTCATTCTTGTTCCACCATGCTATCATAGAGATAATGTATGTGACATAGTAGCAGAACTTCCTTGAAGTAGGACTTCTCAGTTACCTCAAAAAAGCTGAGAAAATGTCTACGAGTTAGCTCTTGTTTTTCAATCCTTTCACAGTCCAAAGTACTATTTGGTCTACAGAAAAATAATAGTTCATAAATAGCAAAAATGGAATCTAAAGGAAACCCTGTGCATATGTTCTGGAATGAAAGTTATACTAAAATCAATGGGACTTACTTCCAAGTAAATATATTTCACGCTAAATGGCAACATAGTTAGGTGTGGATCAGAGGTGGTATTCAGCAGGTTCTGACCAGTTCTAGAGAACCGGTAGCGGAAATTTTGAGTAGTTCGGAGAACCGGCAAATACCACCTCTGACTGGAGGTTTTACAGTACTCTACCCCTGCCACGCCCACCAAGCCACGCCCACAGAACCGGTAGTAAAAAAAAAATTGAATTCCACCACTGGTGTGGATTTCAATGTTTGAGTATTCTTCCCTGTTCAAGTTAACCTTATTGTCCATATTCGCTTCAGAGAACAAAGAATAGTATGTGATTTTACATTCCATATTCCATTCCATATTTTTTACATTCTATATTCAGTAATATTAGCAAAATTATATAGATTATATAGATTGTGAAATTTATTTTTCTCTCCCCCCACAAATGTTGTTAATATTCCAAATGTTCTTCTGACTAAGATAGATACCATTTCCTTACTACCAAAGACTGATGCTCATTATTTCCTTTTTGATTTTACATGGCACCATGAAAAACAGCTATTAGACATTCAAATGTTTTGGCTGATTTTAAGAGTCTCTTCAAAACTGAAGAGCAAATGAAATGGCAATACACAAGCTGGCACCGAGGAACTGAACAGCTGCAAGTATCACCTGACTTCATTTGCTGTTTCACCCACCGATAATGGCCTTCTTGTGCTTCCTCATTATTTTCAGAAAGTAATAGATCATTCACCCACCCTTGCAGCAATCTGTTGTCATCTCAAGTTGGGAAAAAGTGGCTTAAATAAATCAATGACGTAGAAGAGAAAATGGAGGAAATCAACATCAGGAGGGAAACTAAGAAGGAACTCTTTCTTTCATGGTGATGGTTAACTGGAAAACCCAGGGCCCATTTCCTCAACATCTAGGCTTCCATATCTATCTATCTATCTATCTATCTATCTATCTATCTATCTATCTATCTATCTATCTATCTATCTATCTATCTATTAATTTATATTGCCACCTATTCAGCCATGGTGACTCAAGGTGGCTTACAGAATATAAAAACACATTTAAAACAATAAAACTAACAAAAAGAATCAAATAAATTAATATAGTACAATATAATAAAATCACACACCCCTCCTCCCATTCCCAACCCCTGCGACAGCAGATCACATGAGCCATTTAATGGGCTCCATCCTGCTCTGGGTTCCCCAGGCCCACTGGCAGAACCAGGTCTTCAGCACCTTCTGGAAGAGTAATAGAGTGGGGGCCATTCTAATCTCTGCGGGAACATACAAACAGACGTTGGATCAATTTGATTATTTGTTACAGTAAATAGATTTCCACAATAAAGATATTTGTTTATGGAATATAACATTTTTATTAGGTACAGATGGGAACGTTTATAACTATATGTAGACCTGTAATGTAAGGGAAGGGGAATATATTAGATATTCTTTGTTTTGTATTTTATCTTTGGTGATAAAAGAATAAATAAGCATATTCTGAAGGAGGGATTTTTTTCTTAAGTATATCATGATAATGGAAAACCCAGGATCCATTTCCTCAACATGAAGGCTTCCATAGATAACTTCAAGTGGGGGGTATAACTGAAGGCATCTTTATTTTTATTTAGCAATTTTTGATGTAGTCTGTAGCTGGAAATATAGATCTAAGTCCCATTGATTCCAAAGAGACATCAATGTTCGGGATTCAGTGAAGTATAGAGAAGAAGCAAAGAACTGATTCAAAAGGACAAGCAACTCAGTTTTCCTTGACATGCAGTCTTATGGATAAGAACTTTATTTCATTAAACATTACTTCAGTCTTTCAGTCTTGCCCCTTAGACTACTTTTAAACCAATATCTAAGCAGCAGAGGGCACAACCACTGCTTTTTTTTAAAAAAAGAACAAAGCAGAAGCTGAAATACACATGCATTAACAAGGGAGTTAATAAAGCAATGAAAATGTCCACCTTTCTGCTCTCTAATCTTCACAAGCAGGGAAAATTAAATTAAATGGTAATTAGTTCAAGTTATATATTGGTGATGAAAAAAATAATCTCATTAGATTTTCTTCCTCCCTTTAATGATTGCACTCATGTAGGAAAAGATAACTAATACGGACTTCATAATGAATCATTTTCTTCAAGATTAACCGAAGATACCTGAAATGATAGCATTAACTTGGCAGAGGAATGATGAGATGGCTGGCATTAGAATTCAAATCAAAAATCAGTATTGGAAGCATTAAGGAGATGATCTAGCGGTCATCAGAAGTGGACTTTTTCTCTGTGATCTTCCTCATTGTCTCTTTCTCTTGCATATACTGTACCAGAGGTGGTATTCAGCAGGTTCTGATGAGTTCTGGAGAACCAGGAGTGGAAATTTTGAGTAGTTCGGAGAACCGGCAAATACCACCTCTGACTGGCCCTGCCCCCGTCTATTCTCTGCCTCCCGAGGCCCAGCTGATTGGCTGGGTCTTCTTCTGTTGCCCTGCACAGGAGAACAAAGCTGGAAAGCAGGTTGGGGGGGGATAGGGATTTTGCAGTAACTTTCCCCGAGGAGTGGGGAGGGAATGGAGATGTCTGCAAGCAGCTGAAACATTTCAATGTGAAGAGGAGCTACTGGTTTTTCCAACTAGGAAAAATTACTCAGCTAAATATGATCTATGCACTTCAGAAATAGAACACACAATCCTTTTAGCTCTCTTGTACAAGTGCTGTGAGACATGCTAATCAGATACACTGCAAAGGTCTCATAAGGATTGGCTACTGCCTTACATTCCAAGATTATAAATTATGTTTACCCAGGTAAATGGAGGTGATAATAGAGACTGATGTTTTTTCATTAACTTCATTTGGGCAGAAGACAATTTTCCCCAGCTTATGCCTTCCAGTTGTATGGAACTACAATTCCCAGGACTTCAAGCTTGTACACACCTGGCAGCAGCATGTGTAGAAAAAGCTGACAACATCCATGTTGTTGAGAAATATGTATTTCTGAATTCAGTGGGTTATAAGATTGTCTCTTAAGATATTCTTCAGGAAAACCCCACTCCTTATAACATATTTATTATTTTTCATTGTCATTGAAATCTGCAAGATAGTCTTAGGGAAAATAATTTCTTGACTTCACCTCACCTCACCTCACCTGCAATGTGGCAATACCAACTTACATAACCAGATTCTTATAAGAATCAAAACACATCTGTGTGTCCCATGTTTAGATATCTTTCATCTTCATCCTTCTCTTCCTTCTCATCTTTTTCTTCTTCCTCTTTTGCCATATTGTTATCTTTCTTATCAAAACTAAAACTCATCGGTAGAATCAGATGGAATTAATGGGGTGGGGAAAGGAATATATTTAAAAAGTTCACTAGATGTCAATATCAATAGGTAACAATATCAAGTATCAGTAGGTAACAATATAGTACTGAAAACAGTACATTTGGTTTGCTTGAAAATTACCATTATGTCAGCCTTTTCAAAAAATTTCAACTCATATATAAATAGTTTGCTAGGTCAGGTTGCAGTAAATATTTGTTTAGTCTAATTTTTCTTTTAAAAAATTATGGTCAGGGAAATGCTGATCTGTGTCTGTT
This sequence comes from Notechis scutatus, assembly GCF_049901735.1. Classification (NCBI taxonomy): domain Eukaryota; kingdom Metazoa; phylum Chordata; class Lepidosauria; order Squamata; family Elapidae; genus Notechis; species Notechis scutatus. Next base: position 187,605,581 of record NC_142010.1, on the reverse strand, counting down.
TTGCAAAAGTTCAATCCATTCTAGTTCTTCATTAGTCAGCCTTTTTAAAATGATAATAAGCACACAGAAGTTTTATGAATGTTTTTGGAACACAACAGGCACTTTCATATGCATTGCATGATAAACGTATTCTGATCAGCGTTTTATAATAAAACATGCATTGTAAAAAGCTGAACATTTGGAGAATTGCTGAACTGGAACAGTAACTATCTTCCAATCCACACATTAGTTCAAGATGTATAAATCAGTAAACATGTTTGTCATACTTCCTCTGAACTATAAGTGCCTAGCTCCCAAAAACTAATTGGAATACTTGAAATCGGGTACCTTCCTTGTTCCTAATTCCTAATGCAGAGCATCTGCATCAATAATTCAGGTTTTGTCATGTGGGGGTTGCCTCATTTTCAGTTTCAAAGGAGATGATGGATTATTTATGTTACATTGCTAGTTTTACATCAATTTTGTTCTTTTCCAGCTACTCTGATAGCCACAATTTACCCCCAAATATTGATAACTTCCTTTTCAATGGCCTTTTTGGTGAAGACTCTGGCCAAGAACAACTTCCCTGTTCCTTAAAGGCCAAAGGGGCAAGGTGGCACAATCATAAAGTACATTTCTTGGGGAATTAACCAGTATTTAAGAGATTCTTCACCTCTTCTTGACCTCTCTGCTACTCAACAGTCTTGCCTCACATATTTTGGCTTCTCCGTTATGCTGAACATTCATTTGTTGTCCTTCCAAATTTTTCCTCTTGAGATTGTCATACAGTCTGTCACAATCACTTCCATTGCTGTCATTCCGGCAACATTTCTTTGGCAAACATCTCGTTCTACTCGCCTTATTCCATAATTAGTCCTTCAACTTCTTTGTCCTGTTTTCACTCAATCTACATTTTGGCTGACTCAAGAAGTTTCCTAAATGAGGCCTAATCAGAACCAGAGGAAGCTAATATACAAGTGAAACTGTTGACAGTGACTTGATAAATGCAGAATTCATAGTCCAGAAGTCCATAGCTAATTAGATGAGTTCCAAGAATTAGCTAATTAGGTGAGTTCCAAGGAGAAAGCACAGGAAAACTGAGGGCTGGATGTTTTCTGCTCTTAGGAATATCTGCCCCTACCACTGTTGATCTGTTTGGTACAGTATATGCTCTTAGCATATTCCAAAGAAGAGAAACAGTTTGCTTCTTTCACTCTGTATATATGTGTGTGTCTGGAATATGCAACTAATCTTTGCTTCAGTGAAGAAGCTGTCTATTGAGCTGGCCACACTGAAGATGGAAACAGAAAAGAGCCAGACCAGCTGCCATTAGACCACAACAAGCCTTTAGCTCAAAAGTACAGCAGATGTACACAGCAGGTTTACAATCATTAAGGTCAGGCAGTAATGAGAATCTATTAAAAGTGCAGTCAGGTGCATAGAAAAAGAAACTTGCTCATATATTTTGCCTATGGATGCTACCAATCTCTTCTCTCTAGCTAATAAAACAGTCGCTTTTCCCTTTACTTCTTTTTTTTACCTTAAGTACAATGTGGTGTTGATGTTGTTTTTCTTGGAAAATTGATTTTCTTAATTCTTATCAAACAATTAAAGCAAACTCACAACCTTAAAGAGAAATCAGAAGACACGACAAGGGAGCTGGACACAACGCCCTGTTTAAAATACACAGTCAGATGAAAGTATGCATGTGCTTTCAGAATAAATACATTAGAGAGAATAAGGAAAAGGGCTAAGATTTGCTACAAAAAGATAGGGAAAGGAAGGCCCAAACAACCCTCACACATTGGTCAAGACTGGGATTTCTCATTGCTTCCAATTTGGATTTAGAACAGTTAAGGTATTCTACTCATATAGCATTTCAGGAAGAGATTAAAACTCTTTAAGATAAGCAAGGCTCCTGGGAATTTCATGAATACATCTGTATTTGTGTAGTCTTTTTGCAATAGTATTGAGGTGATTTGATAAGGTAGTGAGTGTTTTATTTGGCTTCGCAATGAAGCCTAAAGTTTTGATATACCTTAATATTTGCCTCCTGTTTAGCATTTCAGAATCAGCAATGGCTGACTAGCAGTTGCTAGTTAGACCTTAAGAATTTATTGTTAGGCAAATTAAAAATGAACCTTGTTTATATATATATATATATATATATATATATATATATATATATATATATATATATATATATATATATATATATATATATATGTATAGTGTTGCTTGGTTGGGTATTTTCCCACGTCATTGTAGTTGTTCTTTTAAAGTTGATCTCATCTGCCATCATCAGGCTTCACCAGAAGCCTGATGATGGCAGATAATATATATATATATATACCGCGAAAACTTAAGAAAACAAATATATATATATATATATATATATATATATATATATATATATATATATATATATATATATATATATATATTTGTCGAGCATGTATTAGATAACAGATATAAGTATAAACATGATTATTAATAAATGAAATAGATACGAATAAAGGGAACATTAGGACAGGGACGGTAGGCACGTTGGTGCACTTATGCACGCCCCTTGTCCTTAAAGTTACACTCTATGGCAGGGGTGTCAAACTCGCATCGTCACTTGATGTATTGTGACGTCACGGCATGTGACGTCACTTGATGTATTGGGACTTTTTCCCCCTTCGCTAAACCGGGCGTGGTGGGTGTGGCCAGCATGTGACACAAATGGGAGACTCTTATAGGATGTCAAAATTTTGCTGTACATTTGATAAGAAAATCAAAATTTCACATTTCACCAAAATATCATAAAAACTCTGAAGTTTACTCATTAAATCTCAGGGAAATATTGCTGAAATGTAACAGATATAGATTTCTGGTGAATACATAGAACTTTGAAGAAGAGCATTCAAATTATTATTTGTTGCCAATCTTTTTATTAGACAACCATCTGTTGAATATGCCATTAATCTGGACTGTGCAGGGAGTTGAATCAATTCATTTACTATAGTATGACCAAATTATTCCATAACTGTTTCGCAGAAATTACTTTTTATTTGTTGGAAATCAGTAGTTCAGTCAAGTTGAGGATATCTATCAAACATATCAGACATATCTATCAGACATATCTATCAAAAATATATTTACCATTTTCAACACAAAGTTGTTATTTATTGTCAAGCAAACTTAGTCAAATGAAATCATTGTCTAAAATACGTTTGGCTAGTGTGTAAGTTAAAGCATCAACTCCCTCAGGTTAATTGCTAAGATCCCTCAAGGGGATTATATATTAGATGAACGAAGACTCTTAAAAGGATTTTAATATCTCTCAAGGGGAGAAGTTGATGGCAAGACATAGTGTGATTGTGCATTACAGATGCACATAGGTCGGAGTGGGGGGGCTGACATGCCATTTTTAATCTTTTCAAAAAAAATTGTTCAGTAGCTAAGATGGTTATTATTCTTATGATATTTTAGCCAAGAATTTGATTGAAAATCTAAAAACCTATTCACGCCCATCCTAATACCATATACATATATACATATACATATACATATACATATACATATACATATGTGTGTGTGTGTGTGTGTGTGTTTTCTTAAGTTTTCGCGGGTATCTATATGTATGGTATTCAGCTTTGTTCGGGTATTTTCCCATGTCATTATAGTTGTGTTTTTAAAGTTGTAGCAACGTTTCGGCAGAATCTCATCTGCCATCATCAGGCTTCTGTATAGCGTTCGTCTGTGAGTCAGACTTTCACAGCCATTTCTCAGATGAACACAGTACAGAAGCCTGATGATGGCAGATGAGATTCTGCCGAAACATTGCTACAACTTTAAAAGCACAAGTACAATGACGTGGGAAAATACCCGAGCAAAGCTGAATACCATACATGTAAGTACCGTGAAAACTTAAGAATATATATATATATATATATATATATATATATATATATATATATATATATATATATATATATATATATATATATAAAATATTAAGCTTCATTGTTGATTCTAAAGCATAACAGCTGCATTATAGCCTGGCCTGACCCATATGAAGGTATTTTGGATGTTGAAATACATATATTATTAGATGTAGTATACAGAATGGCTTAAATCCTTGGACTGGTTGAAATCTTGCTAAGAGTTTGCTCTGATGGACCTTACAGGCAGAGGCACCTGTGATGAGTTAGGGTAACCTTTTTGATGGTTATAATGGAATCATCCGTGATCTTGGAGTCGTCATTTGCAACTGCAATACTTAATTGATTCATAAACATTTCAGAATATGTAGCTAGGAATCCCAAGAAGAATCATGAAGATCAGTTCAATGGCAAATGCAGTTGTAAATAAACTGAGAGCTGTGAAATTTATAATCTTCTAGCCCAAATACGCCATAATGCCAAGTATCTTGGCTAAAGCTGTAATTGATAACTTGCTGCTGATTTTGATTATCTGCTGGGACAAAAAGATTGTTGCCCTTCCAAGAAACCAGCATAGAAAGATAATCAGTTCGGTGGAGATGCTGTACCCTTCATCTTGGGTTTTTTGTTTTGTGTTGTTGTTGTTTTTTGATGAAATTCTTGAGCAGGGGTTAGTGTAAACCAAAAACTATGTTCTGCTCTAATGGTTATTCAGCAAAAATTGTAGGTTGGAAGTTTGTGGATTTGAATGCTTTGGGGACTTGAGCTCAGTCTATCATACAGCAAAGTATGTGAAAATAAATTATTGGCATGGATTTGCCAATTGGAGGCCTTTGGGGGGGATATGGAGAAGGCTCCACTTAATATTATCTAATATTCAGTTTAACAACAACATGAATACAGAACACACACCATTTTTAGTGTAGTCATAGATGTAATTACTGTATTAGTCTTATTATTTTTAAGAGGTTTGATGTGCAACAACAGTAATGAATAACTGTGTCAACTAAGGTACTTTTCCAAGCTCTGCCAAAATGCAGAGAACATGAAATGTCAACAGTGCTCAGCCTATAAGCTCTTTGTCCCCCACATGCATTCAAGTCATTGAAAAAGCTCATTCTGGACTTCCGGTTTGAGTTTCTTTGCTGACAGACTGAAACCGTGATCATGCGCAGTTTTGATCCGTGCTTACCGCCGGAGCGCCCGAGCTGGCTGGCTTCAGGGCTAAGCCATCCCGTAGAGGTGGTGAAGAGGGGGGAGACTGCCAGCAGGGTTGGGGAGAGCTGCATCTCTCCTCCTCAGCTGGCAATTACTCCCTTTCCTGAAGGCGGTTGCAGCGGTGGTCAGAAATGGCCACCTCAAAGAAGAACTCGACCGGAAAAGAATGTGCAGGAGGAAGATAAGAAGTGAAAGTCTTGGTTGACTGGATTAAACTGCAAAAGCAACAACGCAAGGTACCCTGGTTTTTAAACTATAAGAAAATAACATTGTTCCCAAAGAAGATTTTGAAGCAGCTAAGGAGAGAGAAAAGGGAAAGGATTTGGTTTGTTTTTTCTCTTCCCTACTACATATTGACAGCTAAGAGACTTAAGCAAGAAATTGAAAAAAATCCACTTTGACATCAACAGGCATTTAAGCTGAAAATAAAATGTCAAAGGGATAATAAAGATTTCTGGATACTTAAAAGCTTTTAAAAGCAGGAAAGGAGAGAAAAAGAATAAAAGGGCAGGATCTGGAATAATGGAGGAGACTGCCTGGAACTAAAACCTCAACAATATTCCTAAAAGATACATTTTAACTGAAACTTGGCAACAAAATAGTAGAACCCCAGGAAGAGAAAGTTGAAAAAAGAAGCAAGAAGAAACAGCTTGGGATTATTTGGATGACTTGGTGATCTCTGGATTTTTGGTTACTGCATTTAAATGACTAAAATAAATTGGGTGGTTGTTTAAAAGTGTTTAAAATGGCACCACTTTTAGAAGAACTGAAAATGGAACTTTAAAAGTACAAAGAAGATGCATAAGAAAGTATACACAAGAGGTTCTTTTGGCTTCGTATTTCAACTCTTAGAAATGGAGATCTGGAACTATGAGAAACAGCAAGAAATGCTTGCAGAACAAGAAGATTGGGACAAAGAAGAAGCCATCTTTAATGATCAAGTAATTTTATGTGGGGGGGGGGGGAAGGAAAGGGGGGAAAGAGAATGAAAAGTTTAAGATTTGAAAAAACAACCCCAAAAGAGAATAGTTTGAAAAATAAGTATAACATTAGAAAGCAACAGAAGACGGGATTACAGAAGAGAGAATTAGAAGTAGAGAGACAAGGGGGTAAAAGGGCGAGAGAGAAGAAGAGAGGGAAGAAGGAAAGGAAAAGAAGTTATAAAGGACAGAAACAAGATATAGAGAAACAGGGCAAAGGTATAAGAATTGAAAGTATAAGCCTGTTTAGAGATAATGGGTGAAAGCTTAATTATAAAAGGGATTCTGCAAAGGTACGTAAGATAGTATTGTTATATTACAAATAGAAATATTTTTTGAAAATATGCTTAAAATGATGGATAAAATATTTATTGTAATCTAGTGGAATGCTTGTTAATAAACAAATGAAATAAAGTGAATGAGAGAATTAAATTAGGAAAGGATGGGAACATTTTAATTATTATTAATGATTTATAAAATATGTAAGAGAAATATGGAAAAAAAATATAAGAGAAATATGGAAAAAAATTAATTATGGAAAGTTTATAAGTGTTCCCAAGGAAGTATGATATTTAATTAAAAAGAAATGTTAAAGATGTTAAGATGTTAATGAATATTAATGATATAATTGAATTGGAATGGAATGAGTGTTTTATTTACATATATATATATATAATCTTTTTTTAAGAATATAGTGTGTATTTTAAGAATGTACCAAGCAGAATTTGATTGGAAGTTATGTATTATATTGAATGTTATAATCTTAAAAGTATACATTGAAGCTTAAATAAGAGTTGAATGGATAAAATTAAAAGATATAAAGGCATCATACTCCAATTAGTAACTACAGGAGAAAATTTGTTTAATGAGAAAAAATAATATGAAATTGAAACAGGACAGACAAAAGTGTAAATATAATGATTTGAATTGAGATGAGATAATCAAAATAAAGTTGAGAAAATTAAAAGAGTGGAAAAACTATGTAAAACAGTAATAAGATATGGAATAGAACACAAGAAAATGTAAAACAGTAATAAGATATGGAATAGAACACAAGAATGAGCATGAAATTGAATTTGTGTCTGTATTAAGAAGTGTAACCCGGGACCATGCTATTTTAAAAAAAAAGATGTTTTATTTGTATCATGTTTTTTTTTTTGTGAAAACCCAAATAAAATTTTCAAAAAAACAAAAAAGCTCATTCTGGATGCAGATGTCTTGGATTTTTCATAGCCTTTAGGAGGAGGCTGGTAATATATTGGATTTTCCTGCATTGGCTTTTGGCCAAAGCTGGACTCTGATACTACCAGTTTTGTAAGGTAATCCAGACAGGAAATGTTACACAGATGAACTAATTCTACTTCACTATATGGTCACATTAACAGAATCTTGAAAGTCTGCTAGTACTTTTCTTTTTCTGTCTCCGTTACAGTCCAGAAAACTAGAGAAGGTTCCTTCTGAGTTGCTTGCCCTGTCCACATTTCTGCTGTGGGCTAAGCTGCCCTTTATCTGACCATTCCCTTGGCTGCATCTCTTCCGGTTTCTCAAGATCATTCCCACATTGATGTTGATTATGTTATCCATTTAGTCACATCTAACTCTTAGTAATTCTATGGGCCAGGTCTCTCTACCATCTTCTGATCTTGCACTGCTTCTTTGAGGGTTTTTTTTTATGCTTTTGGTGGTGTCCAGCCATCATGTTCTTTGGAAGCCTGGTTTCTTTTTGTGGCTAACTCTTTGGAACATAATTGCTTTCTCCAGTAAATTTCCCCGCATGACATGGCCAAAATAAGTGTAACACAGTTTTGTGATTTTTCCTTCCAGTGACATATCTGGTCTTATATGCTCCAATACTTGCTTGTTGGTCACCTTTGCTACAGATACACAATAAATATGCACTTGATATTGCTCTAAATATTATTTAAAAAAATCAGGGGATCTTTAAGATCTTGAGTACTACCCAACGCAACTTGTGTTTTCCAGTTTTTACACAAACCTGCAAGCATTTAAATACAAAAGATTTCTTCCGCACTTACATCATATTTCAGATTTAGCCTCTACTGGAATTTTCTAAAGACAAGCTATGGTAGAGCTCCAAAATACAGGACATTATCATCAATATGCATTAAACTGAAGCTTAGTAAATATTTGTAATAAGACTCATTTATAGAAGAGACTATTCAATGACTAAATAACCCTCATCATTTTTTCTTAAGGAATTGATTTACATATTTATGATCTTTATATGAGGGATGTATGAATTAAAATTACAGGATTAAACTCTGTTTTTAGATTTGTATGATCAACAAATCCAGTGATTTCTATTTTTAAAAAAAGAAATCAGCTTATATAACTCAGGGCATAATTTAGTTGAGAAAACACTTTGTTCAAATGTTTAATCTTTGAGGCAGACAGTAGAGTTTATTTGTAAAGTATGCATGGCTGCAAGCAAGAATACAGGAATTTGTCTTTGCTGTTTTAAAATCCACAGCAGGGATATCACCATGAAGCCACATTTTCATTTTTACTTTTATTCCAATGGAAGAAATGCAAATGACAAAGGAAATGCCTTCTGGTTTATGCAAGTGTATCTGGGATCAATTTTAATGTTAAAAAATAACAATAAAGACTCTCTGGCTTAATGAATATATTGAATGTAGTGTGATAGCAATAGCAATAAGCACTTAGACTTGTATGCTGCTTCACAGTGATTTACAGCCTTCTCTAAGCAGTTTTACAGAGTCAGCATATTGCCCCCCAACAATCTGGGTCCTCATTTTACCGACCTCGGAAGGATGGAAGGCTGAGTCAACCTTGAGTCTGGTGAGAATTGAACTGCCAAACTGATGGCAGTCGATAGCCAGCCAAATTACCCTGCAATACAGCATTCTAACCACTGCACCACCATGGCTCCGCAATATTACATTATTTTCATACAATAATATTCTTAGTGGTAATCAGTATTATAAGGGCAGCAGCCTAAAGATTACATGGATCTCCCCAGAACACTTCAGTAGAAGCTTGTTACTAAAAGCACATTATTTTTCAGCAGTACAAATTTTAGCTTCCCTTCCACCCATTTTGTACCTGAAACCCTTCCAAAACCACAGAATGGTCCTTGCAGCCACTGTGATGTCACCACATCCCTAATCAACGTTTGGACCCCTCGCCTCTCCAAATTAAACTATAAATCCCACTTCCAAACCTCCAAAAGATTGCCTAGCTTTACAATTAAAGAAGAGAAACTAGCACAGATGGTGCCGCCTAAAATATGTAGCTTAGGCACCTGAGTAATGGAGCTAGAACTTATTACTGCCCTTTCTGGCACAATCTACAATAAACCGAGGCATCCCCAGAGGGAGTAAAAATCAGAAGAAGTCAAGATGGCTTCTGGTGGTGACTGTCCAATCAAAGGCTCATCACTTTTTAATGTGTTGTGGCTGCCAGCTTGACTCCATCAGACTCTCCTGTAAACAAATATCTACAAGAAAGGCTAAAAATTGGAGATGAAAATATCTTTGATGAGTAAATCATTATGCCAAAAACTGGATGCAGTTTGCCTACCATAATTATAGTAATTGTAAATGAAGAGAGAATACTTGCAGTCTTTTACTAAACCTGATTTACAAATGGATTTTGATTTTTTTTTTTAACGTCTTTGAAATTTAAATGTTTATAGACTCTCAGTCATCTAGGCCATCGTTGTCTTAAAGTCCTTCCATTTCCCCAACATCCAGTCACAACTGATGAAGCTTTTTAGATGTGTACGGATGTTGTGTTTGTTCTTGTTTTCTGTGGAGTCTTGTACTAAAAAACTGTACAATATTTTGCTTATATTGTGGTGTTTTGGCAAGTTGGGTGGCTGTGTAAATCTTTCAAACTAGTCAATTAAAATAATATTTAAAGTAAATAAAACCAACTGTATGTGCATGTAGATAGATGATAGATAGATAGATGATAGATAGACCATAGACACACACATACACACGTGTGTGTGTGTGTGTGTGTGTGTGTGTGTGTGTTTAAGTAAAAGAGTACCTTGGCATTTATTTCCAGTTGAGAAGTGCTTAAAAATGTATAGGATTTAGTGATTTGCCCCCCAACCGCCGGAGTCATTTCTAAGCCCAAACTTTATACAAAATCATAAGAAAGTGTTACACTTTCTTTACCAAACTGCTTTACAAGTCATAAACTTGCAAGTTAAACTAGATATATTCATTAAAATTACTTTATTCCTCTGACTTGGATTGATAAATTTGCAACAATGATATTGTTAATTTTACAGAGGGGACCCAAAAAAGCAAACTCTCAGAACTGGGAGGGAAAAATTAATATTAAAGCTAATGTAAAAGAGGAAACCTTTGACCACTCTTTCCAAGTGGCCATGTAGGCTTGCAATGTGGGTAACCATCCTTCACCACCCTGTTTCCCACATCTGGTGGGAGCAACAGTATGATATGATATGATCAGCTCCCGTTGGACAATTCTGTTTCCAACTAGAAAAGAACAGGTATCAGTTGAAGAATTGTCCAATACTTAATAAAATATAATGTTTTTATGGGTAAGCTGTCTCCTTCTTCCCTTCCCCTACCGCCCCGAAAGAGAATTTTTCTGTCCCTGGAAATTGTCTCCCTATTTCGTAGGACACAATCAGTATTGCAACTGACTGGGAGCATGTGATGAGTTCCTATAACATCAATTTTATAACTGCACTAAAACTTCTAGTACCAGTTACATTAAAGAATAATGGCTGGATGAAGGTACCTATTTATATTCACCAGGGAAAGCTCAGAATTGGTTTGTAAACAGGACACGTGGCATTTTGGAGCATCCTTCTGTTTCTTAATGAGTTTTCCTCTTTTTTCCCCCCTCCCTCCCTGTCTTCTACTGCCCTTGCAATAGCTTTCAAGGTTTAATGGCTGATGATAACAAGAAGTAATTTTGTGTGGCTTACCGGCTTCTTTGTGGGGGTTATTTAAGCAAAGTTTTTTTTTCTTCTGGTTCAAAACTGTTTGCTCCCTTCTGCGCCCCCCAAGGAATATTTTTTTCTTTCGTCAAAAGTCAAAACAGATGGATGGGAAAACAAGCCACCAGGTTATTTTGAAAAGAGATGGAATGTCAGAAAACATTACCTGCACAACACAGGAAGCACTGAGGCAAGAATAGAGAGCTGTCAGCTCCACATCAAAATGGAAGCCTTTAATAAAAAAGCCACTGGTGATCGTACATCCCGGAAAGACTTAAATTGCTTTATTCAACAATGGCTGCCTACTAATTGAGAAAGGCCTAAGCCTGAACCCTGAGCTAAATGGGTACCTTTGTGAAGTGATGGTGATGGTAAGCAATTTAGATTCTTTCCAAGTCTTAGGCTGGGCTTAAGTAAAGACATAGACATAGGCAACAGATTATACATTTGTTTAGAAGAGCCTTAGGAGGAAAGGCTTGTTTGTACACTCTCTGGAAAACAAGCAATGGAAGGAAATGGAGTTGCCAAAGCTGAGAAACACTGCACTGTACTTAACATATACAGACCCAGATTGTTGGGGTCAATGTGCTGACATTTGTAAACTGTTCAGAGAGGGATGTGAAACAGTGGTTCCCAACCTTTGCAGCTTGGCAGCCCAGCTGGACGGGAGAGGAGAACTGGGCACACAAGTGGTTGGCTGGCATGCACATGTGTGCAGCTTCACTCATGAGAGCGGTGGGCCAGCGTGTATACGTGTGCATGCCACCCTGTTGCGCAATTTGAGTGGAGCTGTGCACGCACATGCATGCCAGCCCGCTACTTGTGTGGCCCGGTTCTGAATAGGTCACGGCCTGGTCGATTGGAGACTCCTAATATCACTACGGAGTGATATTAGTGCTTTACAGCAGGAGTCTTAGTGCTATTGCTATTCATGACTGCCCTTCAGCAACATCTGCAAGACAGACACATAATGGTCTGATTAAACAGTATCACACCATTATGGCACAAGTTGGCACACCTAGAACCCAAAGGAGTGAAACCGATGGAGCAACAGCACAATGCTCCTTATAGAAGAACAACAGGAGCCCATGGCCACCATGACCCCCAATTTCCCCTTGATTCTTTATTTCCATTGCAGAAGCCACTATGTAAACCTGATCACAATCCTGCCTATATTGCTATATTCAGCTTTAGCATTGCATTCCATTGTCCTTCCCATTTTTGTTATATTCCATTTTATCAAATTTATTTTTTTAAAAATAGCAAGTGTATTTTAATTCTATCCATTCTTCCTTAACGTTCACACCACCTCAATTAATTTTGAAGATTTATAATATATAAAATAAAGAACCGTAATAATGTTAATAATAAAGCAAAATGAAGATATGATATAAATTGTAAATCAAAGATTCCCAAATCCATCCTCATAGACCATCTGGGAAAACCAAGTCTTTATAACTTTCTGGACCTCCATTAAGAGTGGGGACATTTCTCACCTTGAAGGGAACTTTCTAGGGATATGGAGATTCATTGCATGACTACATCTGAATATGCTAAATTATTCAATTAAATCAAAACAAGAATTGGTTTAAAGACTGTATATCTTCCCATCTTAACCACAAAATGTGGGTACTTAAAAGACAGATATATAAAATAACTCAATGTCAAAAATGATACAATGTCAAAGTCACATATTTTGATCATTTATATACAGGGGTGGGATGGTACCGGTTCTGTCCACCTCTGTAGAACCAGTAGCTCTGAAGAGCAGCAGACATAGAATCGGTTCTGTGTCTGCTGCTGTTTGGCCCACCCACCCGCCTGGGCTCTTACCTGACCTTTATTTCCTGCTTTTTCAAACCTCAGCTGCTTTGCGCGGCACAGCTGAAGTTGAAAAAGCAGGGAAAAAGTGCTTTTAGAAATGCTGCGCACTCACGCACAGTTCTTATCAGCTGTCCCGGTGGCTCAGCTAATGGTGTAGTACACACACGTCTGGAACGCGTGCGCACAAAGCGTGCATGCACATGCAAAACGCAAATACCGAACTGGTAGTAATGCCGGTTGAATCCCACCCCTGTTTATATACCATCAAAAGTTGTTAAACTCTGATGTGTGAGTTGGTATCCACAGAGGGGAGCTGGTATGATGGACTATAGTGAAGCAGCAGTTTTCCAGAAAGGAAGGAGAACATTCCAGAAAGGGGGTGGATGTGACATAAGAGATTACACAGTCCGGAATTGGATAGGATACAGAGCAAGAGAGTAAAGATAGCCACTCCCTAGAACTCCCCAGGGTATATCTGTTAGGATGAGAAGATTAAGGGTTTAGTCTGGCAAGATCCTGACTATTGTATATAACCAAATAAAGAGCTAAACTCTGGCTGAATTGCTCTTTGTCAATTCAGAGACTAAGCCTGACGTCTTAGATAGATTTTCTCCATGACAATCTGTCTCTAACTTGATCTTTCAGATTCTCTAATGGTCAAAGTCATAAGGCAAGACATAATTAAAAACGCTCACAACCAGACCAAACCAACACACATTCTGGACTCCATTATCTTGATTTCCTAGCCCCAGAACATAAGGGGAAACCCAGACCTTCAGAAGCCTGTGGAAAGCCTATAAGATTACAGCCATCCAAGTCTCAGGGGAAAGGGCAGGTGTCACCACAGAAAAGGCAGGTTCCTGAGGCCCATTAGAGGATATTGTTTCACAAAAGGCACCTGGAGCATGCCCATCCTGACAGATCTTTAAAAGAGGAAAAAGTATCCCATGGAAACAAGTAATGATTTATGTAAAGGAACACTGCTTGGTATGTCACATTTCATCAGCCAAGATGGGTCTGCTGTAGCTTTGAAATATTCAGAGACATCCGGAGCCTACATGTAATCTTTCATATTTAGGCAGTCCTCAGTATCCTGCACCTTAAATGAATAGAGACCAAACTATTTTATATTCTGGTTTGACTGTAGGAAATTGTTCAGATTGTTGGAAATTTACTATGGGTAATTTCCAATTTAATTTTCACCCAACATATTCCCAGTCAATTCCTAAGGTCAAATTGGAGCAAGCACACATGCCATTCAGTCCAGAGAAGTAAATATAGGTTGATATTTATTTATTAAAATTAACAAGCATCAAAAACATTTAATCTGCAAAAACAGGACAAAAGGAAGGCAAAGGAAAGAGAGCGACATGAACAATAGGCAAAAAGTATATCTAGCTCAAAAAGCACTGAACTTTTCAAAGCCCACTGCGAAGTATACGATGAATAAATAGCATGGTAAGTCCAAATGAGATGAAATTTAACCCTTTCCTATAAAACTTTTATATACCTAACAGAAGTAAAATAGAGGTGGAGAGTAAGACAAGCCCACCCAGCTCCATGAAGGGGAAAAACATCACATCATGTGACAGCAACGTGATACTACAAATTTGACACCCATGGCCTACACCATTAAAATCTATCAGACAGAATTGACAGGGGACTCCATATTGGAGTTGATTTCTGGTGTTATATTTTTCCCCTCTGAGATTAAAGGTCGTTCTCTTACCCCAAAGAGAAAATTAAAGAAATCTTAACATCATTTCCCATGGCTCAGTTTTGGAAAACCTGTATTGGAGGTGTCCTGCAATGGCTGGGAAATCTTAGATCCCATGAAATCCTTAGCCTTTCCCATTTGTCTTGCTTTGCAATCTCCTACAATTCCCCTTTTCCAACCATCCATTTCTTGACCTTAGAGAGCACCAAATACAGTGTAGAGCAGTGGTCCCCAACCTTTTTTATGCTGCGGCCCGGTACCGGCATCAGCTGCGCCGCCATCTTGTTTTGATGAAAAAGTGCTTCCGGTGAGCTTTCTACCGGAAAAGCTCACCGGAAGCACTTTTTCATCAAAACAAGATGGCGGCGCCCAGCAAACCAGCGGCCCAGTAGGATTTGTTCCACGGACTGGTACCGGTCCGCGGACCGGTGGTTGGGGACCCCTGGTGTAGAGGTCATCAGGAATGTGAGATGTACTCCAATCTCATATTCCCTCCAAGGAAGAAGTTGTGTCTTAGGTTATTAAAACATGTTTGTTTGTATTTTTACATAATCTCCACAAAAATGAGAATATTTTTGACAACACTTCTGTTAAATGCTAATTTCAAAGGTGCAAGCAAAATATTCCATGCTGTGAGTCTTCTAACTAGCTCTCCTGATGTAGCAGCTAGAGGGAAAAAACTTGCAATCAAGCAATTCTGATCTTCCTCTTTAAACTTGATTACCAAATATGAAGTATTGAGAGGGAAATTACAGTAGCTGGAGGGAAGGGCTAGTTAATTCCCTTTCCAACTACCAGATTCAATAATGCTACCCCAACCCTGGTTGAACCTGTAATTCCAGAACAAGCCAGAATCTGAACTACAAGGAACTCTTGACTTGTTCTCCAGTTGTAGATTTAAATAATTTGCAATCCCCCGAATTCAGGCCTCACAATTAATGACACTATTTTGAAGCTCTAAGTGAAATCTTACATTTTTTTCCCCAAGAAGAGAAAGCAGACTGGAGAGTGAATTGAGGAGTGAATTATCAAGTATAAAAAAATCATACAATATCATACATACTATTTTATTATGGTTATTTTTTCACTTACTCATGCAACTAACATTGATTTTTCTGTTTACGAAAGTTCTCCAATTTTTCTAACAATGTTCTTTTGTACTCATTGCTCTTTGATTCTTTCAACTGGAGTTGTAAAGGGAATGAACTTGGACATTTCTACAGGTGGATACAAATTTTTGAATGTTTTTTTTCTGAGTTCACCAAGATACTTCTAAAAAGGAAAAGAATGTAGCCCAAAGATGTTTAAGTTACAGAAATGTAATTGTTGTCCCCTTTAATGGTAAGTTGTTTACCTCCAACCTTTTAGAATATTAATCTTTTATTTATCAAAAAGGTATAAATCCTAAATGTGTCAAAAATGTGAAAGAGTTTTTTTTAGCAGAGCTGTCCACACATCAGTACTATCTTTCATAAAAAGATACTGTTTGAATTTCATGGTTTCTAACATTAACTTCACTCTGATTTAAATATCACCCAATTATGTTGCTACAATACATATTGTATGAAAGTTAGGGTTAAGGTTACTTGGTTGGAAGTTACTTATTTGTATCATTTTTAAAAAAAGATTATTGTGTATATTTGGCATGAATCTTGACAATGAATAGAATTCTTATGAAAAACAGGGAGGGAGGAAGAGGTGGTATTCAGCAGGTTCTGACCAGTTCTGGAGAACCGGTAGTGGAAATTTTGAGTAGTTCAGAGAATCGTCAAATACCACCTCTGACTGGCCCCGCCTCATCTATTCTCTGACTCCAAAGTCCCAGCTGATTGGCTGGGTCTTCTTTTGTTGCCCTGCACAGGAGAATGGAGCTGGAAAGCAGGTTAGTGGGCTGGGGAGGGAATGGGATTTTGCAGTATCCTTCCCCTGGAGTGGGATAGGAATGTAGGTTTTACAGTATCCTACCCCTGCCACACCCACCAAGCCACGTCCATGGAACTGGTAGTAAATTTTTTGAATCCCACCACTGGAGAGAGTCAGGGAGGGAGGGAGGCAGGCAAGGAGGGAGGAAGGAATAAAGGAAGAAGAGAGAAAAAAAGGAAAAGGAAAGAAAGAAAGAAAGAGAGAGAGAGAGAGAGAGAGAGAGAGAGAGAGAGAGAGAGAGAGAGAATATTTTCTTACTATTTTGTTCACTTGCCTTAATATTTCCTGTTTTATCAAAAAAAATGAGTGTCACATTTATAGGTGTTGTCAATATTATTGATGAAAAAAAGAATATATATGTTTCCCAGGGTGTTCTTGGCTGCTGTATTGTCTGAAGGAGTCCATCAAAGAGCCTTTATCCAAGATAAAATTGGTCCTTCTTTTGAACTGAGCCCCTTCCTCTCTAGAGGGCCAGTCAGTCTTCCCTTAGACAGCTTCTTCCAAGCACTGCTATACAGCAGCTCGTTCCTTTTCTTTTTCTTTTATCTCTGGCATTTTTCTCCTTCAGGCCAGGCAGGTCCCAGCCACATACCCCTGAGATCTTCAGGTTTGATGGATTGTCGCGATTAGCAAGAAGCAGCCAGGAAAAACCAGAGAGACCTTTCAATACCTGCCAGCCCTTTGGCTTGGTAATTTTAGGTATTTGTTCTCCAGAGACCTCGGCTGGATTTTAATCTGTATATTAGGGTCAAACGCTTCAACGCTGTAACTATCTCTCCACTTGCCTTGAGCTGGTTGCAGATTATTGGGCCTCTGATTTACCCTTGGAGAATAACAGTGACCCGGTTCTCGGAGAGATCAAATAAGAATTGGCCGTTATAAATCACCGAGGAAGGGAAGATGGGGGACGCAGGGTTCTTCCAAGCCAATACACTGCCTGACCGCCAGTGCAGAGCTGTTTGCATCGAAAGGAATATTCAAATCCTGAATCACCTACAACTTGAGATCTATTTAGTGCCAGGATGTAATTGGCTTTTACGTACAATGCCACCTATGTAAAAGCCAATTTTATATTGGCTTCCATTTAAGCATGAGGCATTGCTTAAGCATTTTTAATGGCATCAGCCTTTCTTGCCTCATTCTCTACTTGTCATGTCACAAGAGCAGTTCTGTTTCCAAGCAGAGTGAATCTGCATTACCCAGATTTGAAGTGACTGCATAGTCACTCACTTAGCTGTGCCTTACTTGCCATCTACACCTATTTAAATCAAGAGAGCTTGCTTTTCTCTCTCTGTCTGTCTGTCCCCAGTCCAGTGCCTAGATCGACACCTGAGATGCCATCACAAAACATACGCCAGAGCAAAAATTCTAACTCTCAATTTATCCCAGAAGGGTTGCACTTCCCAGCTTAACAACTTCAGCAAACAACAGTCCCTGTTTTGTCTAACTTCAGCCTTTGTTACATGGAGTAGAAAAAAAGCAAAAAAATATTCCAATTTTGTGGGTGATGTATCTATTGCATACTGCTATCTATTACATATGCATGTATCTATTAAATATACATGTCAATGTGGCCACAAATATGAAGTTTGTATTCATACACATCAATAACTTTCTATACCATTGTTATTCAGCTTGACAGAAAACAAATTTTTATTCAAAAGCGTGTGTGTGTGTGTGTGTGTGTGTGAGAGAGAGAGAGAGAGAGAGAGAGAGAGAGAGAGAGAGATCTTGTATGGGATGTTAATATTTTTCTAAACTAAATAATGATGTACAAAGGTATGTAGGTACATGATTATTGTAAATCTATTTTTTCAACAATTGAAGTATTTCAAAAAAAAAAAAAGGGAGGAAATCTGCCAGTTTAAAGGATTAAAAAGAATTCTGCAAGAGAGTTTATGGAAAGTAAATATGGATGTTTTACTACCAGCAGATCCACAGTACGATGCAGTCTGCCCATAATGAAATCTTTGTTGTATAAATTTTAACAATTCATAATTTTAATTTATAATTTAATTTATATTTGGCATATACATTTAATAAATTAATTTATACATTTAGTATTTCTCTTTTCTTGGGGAAAAAAAATCATAGAAAAGAATTCCCTGAAATTTGCCAGAAATGGTTGTTCATTTTGCTTTGTAAAATGCACAAGGTGCCAAGATAGAGAATCTGTTGGTACCTTGTGCATTTTACAAAGCAAAACAAAGCTACATCCATTTTAATTTGTTTGTTTAAATAAGACACTGAATGTATTCAGTTAATGGATTCTTATCTTGAACTTCTTGGAACGAAGAAGTGATCATCCAGAATTCCATCCTGGATTAAATGCCTGCCTTCTGATGTTTTGATAAGTTGTTGTTTTTGTTGTATGAAACACAGCAAAAAAAATGGATGTAGCTGAATGGATTAGAGGCAGCCTTGGAAGACCAAGCAACACTGTTGAATTATCAATATAGTTTGGCCTAGAGAGGCTGAAAGGAAATGATATCTACAAAGACACAGTCTTTTGCTAATCTCACCCACCTGTCATTGGAAAACTCCTAAAGAGATCACAGTCTCTCAGCAATTTGTGCTTTAATTAGCAATTGCCTGATTAAGAGTTTTCCAGGAAATACAGAACTAGGCAGGTCCAAATACAAGCCATTTAAAGAGAAATATACAGGGTTTAAATGGGCATACAAGTTTAGTTTAATTCAGTTTTAACTAAATTGATACTCCTGGAAAGTGCTAAAATTCTATTCCTGCCAAAGCAATTATCCTGCAGTTATCCAAGATGGTAAAAATCTGTTGGGACCAAGTAATCGTATTCTATGCTGTCTTGATTACACATATTTGTGATCCTCACATGGCCAGTAAGAATGTAATTTGATCCAGAAGATTCCTGCCTTAAATAAATAAAGTACAGGATGGTACATAATACACACATTTCCTGTATGATTCAAGAAACTACAATTCAGTTGCATCGTTCAGAACTGGGTGAATGTATTACAATTCTCAAATACCTCCATGTTCAAAGTTTCCCACTTTAGGAGTGACCACAACACTATATCTTGCAGTGCAGGGGTGGATCATACATCCTTTACCTGCATATTGAATAAATCAGGGGTCTCCAACCTTGGCCACTTTAAGACTTGTGGACTTCAACTCCCAGAGTTCCTCAGCCAGTCATGTTAGCTCAGGAACTCTGGGAGTTGAAGTCCACAAGTCTTAAAGTGGCCAAGGTTGGAGACCCCTGGAATAAATCATTGAATCCCAATCTGTGTAGATTTATAGAACAAAACTAAGCTGATCTATTTTTCCCCTTGCATAACAAGGAAGAACCAAACATTATATTTGGTTGGAAGAGAAGACAATATCTTTATTAGTTCATTATCTCAGAAATAGTTATTATTGTACTGTCTAATTCAGGGTTGTCAAACTTGTGGCCCGCAGGCTGGATGGGTCATGTGCTGTCCACACCCACACCCAGTTTAGTGAATGGGGAAAAAGTTGTGATATGTCACATGACGATGCCATGACGATGCGAGTTTGACACCCCTGGTCTAACATTACACTACATCATAACTGAAAGAACTGAGCTTCAATGCTAAGATCAGTGATTCGATGATGTGCAAAAAAAAAAAAAAAAAACACCCCAAAACCTCTAGGTACAGCCTACTATGGTTGTAGGGACTTCAATACCATTCCCCATAAGGAATCCACCTAAATTGATTGAATAGACTGGGGAAATGCAATGTAAATTCTTTAATTTAACAACAGATGGACCGACTAAATCATTGTTTCAACTGGGAAGCGGATCTTAGTCCAAGCTAAATCCAAAAACACTAGGATATTCTTGGAAACTTGGAACTCAGACAAATCAACCATCATTAGATACATAGGAAAAAAAAACCATTATACACCATTCAAAAGAGACAATAAAAGAAGTTAAGAAGGAAACAAAAAGACCAGAACACATTCCCTTCAGGAGCAGATAAGCAGGGATTAATACTAGACAATCAAACAGAAAACAATAGAAATCAAGGAACTACCAGGGGGGGAAAAAACCACACCCCCATCCACACTAACAATGCAAGCTACTAAATATAAATAGGGAACAAACCCCACACTCAACAGCAGTGCTGATGTTACCTAGTTATGTGATTAAATGGCTGCAAGCAAAAAATTAAGCTAAGAGAGCACCACTGAGAAAACAAATTCCTTACTACTATAAACTTTTAAAGCGGGAGAATGCAGCCTGCTAAACTAATAGTCTTGGCTAAATGTATTAGGAAAGGAAAGCAAAATTAAAATGATTTTCTCTTTACATTCAATGGTCTTTCCAATGATATGCACATGACGATTTATATAGATAAAAGATGTTGTGGAGATTTGATTCAGAAATTTGAAGATTTGAACAGGGGATTTGAAACTATTTTTTTTTTTTAAAAAAAAAATGTAATTCAGAAAATTATTATTCAGTTCGATAATTCCGATAAACAGTTTGCAATGGATCTGAGAAAAGCGTGAAAATAAGTAAAAGTCTTCAGGAAGAAATGAGCCACCTGCAGAATCTTTTTGGATGAAAAAAATCTGTATATATTCTAAACGTTGCTTATATTATATAGGAAGATCAGTCTTTTAGCAGCTTTCTTGAAAAAATGTCTGTCTGAAATTTTACTATTTCAACCAGATTACAAACCTGAAACCAAAACTGATGATCAGGTGGGCTTCCATTTCCATTCAACCCAAAAAGCTTGCTCTGTTATTGGGAAAATTCCTGAAAAATACAATAGGGGTCTTATTCTGCATAAGTCATGGCAAGGTATAACCTTGAACAAAAAGCAAAGAAGTAAATGTTTCATTGACATTCTTCCACAATAATTCAAAGCAAATTTAATAATAATGGCAATATTTTAAGTGTCTTTTTAACTTTTTTTTAAAAAAGGAATATCACCAATCTGACTCTGGGAGAAAGAGTTACTATATTATGATTTCAGTAAAACCTACTGTTGGAAGAAAAATCCTTCAGTTCAGTTCCAAGTGGGGGAAAAGATACTGGAAACATGGAGGCTGTTTGGAAGGTTTAATGGTGGACAGGACCACGTGGCCTGGAGCTCCAGAGTGAAAAGGAAGGATGATCACATGCTTCAAGGTGAAGGAAGAGATCAAGAAAAAGGGACTGAGGTGCTGAGAATGCCTGGGTTTTATAACCTTTGTTGGGATTTGAATTGGAGCTTGTATTCTGATTGGTTGTCAGACTCCCATGAGGCCATGCAGGGGCAACTCTGTAGGCTGTCCTGAGTTCCAGGCTTGGTTGAGTCTTGCTGGATGATGATGCACTGAAAGGGCTTTTGAGCAATTGCTATAGCTTTTCCTGGAGATCTTTGTTATGTAAAGTATTCTGGCCCAGGCCTTAATGGCCCATCCATTAACAAAGATGGGAGTGAGCTTCTGCTTCTGAGTTTCTACTCTTTTTAGAGGAAATATTCTGCCTTTTTAATATTTCCCAGGATATTTCATTTTTCTAGGGGAGGGGTGGGTGCTAACTTCCTGCACTACCCAGAATTGTTTTCTTTTGTTTTGACTTCCTTCTTTTAGGATTTTTTTTCTTTACAATTTATTGTTGTTTTCTTTTGATTTTGGTTGGCTCTCCATTCCTCCCCTCCTCCTCCCCCTTTTTTGTTACTTCTTTGTTATTGGGGTTGTAGAAAGTTAGCACCCAGCCTAGAACAGTGAAATATTTTAGGTAATATTTAAAAAGGCAGAATATTATATTTCCCTGGATGATATAAGAAGAAGCATGTTTTAAAGACAGAAAACAGCTCACCCAGCAGATATTTAGTGGCCATTAAGAAAGACTGGGCCAGCCTATCTACAAGACAAAAGATCTTCAGCTCCAGGATGATGGGATTATCCTTCAGGGAAAGCCATTCAGCCACAATAGGAACTGCACAACAGGCCCCTTCATTGAATCACACAGCAAGCTTCAACCAGACAACCTCAGCTCTGACCCCTGCATAGCCCCATTGGAGTCTGACAGCAACCAAATGAACATATATTCTTGCACAGGAACAGGAAACTCAAGTTCAAGAGGGTATAAATACCTCTCTCTCTCATCTCCATGTGGCCAGCTGTCCAGGACCTCAAACCCATGTGGTCCTGTCTATCAATAAACCACCTTTCCAATCAGCCTCCATGTTTTCAGTGTCTTTCTCCCCATTTGGAACGGAACCAGATGGATATCTCTTCCCAAAGGGTTTCGCAACATATATACCTGAGGGCTCCTTAGTATTCTCTGAGCTTGTTGGGTTTTGAACAGACATTTCCTTATTCCACCTAAGAAATATCATCACTAGCACTAGTTTGGGTAATGAAACCTCTGGGGAAAAAAAAAACCCGAAATCAGAGAGAACCAAGGACCTCATCTTTTCAACCCTTAGCTACAAATATTCTCCCCTACTAGTACATATATACCTTTTTATTTCCTTTCACCTAGTTATATATTGGAGCATGCATGGGCCTACATAAAAACTTTTAAATATTATTTTTGTCCAATATGTTATTTTATTAGTTTCATGGAACATAAAAGTCCTGTCCTAGAGAAACAGTCCTTCACCAAATTAGAAAACTTAAAATCTGAACTTTCTTTTTTCTAGGTATTTCATGTTCTTCCACGCGAGGTTATTTCTTACATTAATTGATAGATGAATGTTTCCAGTAACATCGCCAATTAATGCCGAACCTATTACCTCAGACAGAAGGGGTCCAATTCACAGCCAAATTTTGGAGGGAGTTCCTGCGGTCTGTTGGGTCATCCCAGGGTCTTAGCTCGGCCTTTCATCCAAGCACCAATGTGTGTGTGGGGGAGAGAGATTGAACATCATGGTTGAGCAGTATCTGAACTGCTACATGAATTATCAGCAGTCCAATTGGGCAGACCTCCTGCCTTTCGCGGAGGTCGCATACAAATGCTGTTCACAGTAGCACGGGACTAACTCCCTTCAAGGTAGTGAGCGGCGTGGACTTCGTCCCAATGCCTGAGCATCCAAGGGATCCCCCCCTCTTCAGTCAGCCTGACCGATTGGATGTCAACGCTGAAAGCAACTTGGGAGAATGTCAAAAAAGCACTGGCCAAAGTGGCACAGACCTCTAAGAGACAGGCAGACAAACACCAAGCTCCACAACGACCATTCTAGTTGGGGGAAAGGTCTATCTCTCCACCAAATATATGAGGTTAAGACTTCCTAGCAAGAAATTGGGGCCAAAGTTCATGGGATTTAATTGGAGTAACTGCCGGAACCCTGACATTTATATTTAGTATAAATAATTACTAAATGTTTGATAGGACAGGTATTCGAAGATATTTGTCCTAGCAAGACACATTCTTCACATTTATTTGTTGTTTGGAATGTCTTAAGGCAGTTTATACAGCAATATTACTATTAAAGCATCATGGGAACAAATGTAAAAGCTGAAAAGTAAAGGGAAAAGTAAGGAAACTTTTGAAAACATATACAAGATGACCTACAATACATCCAAATTATAAAAAAATATTTTATTGGTGCTAAACAGAAACTTAATTCCCTTTATGTACTTGAAACAAGATATTCATTGAATCATATAAAGAAAAGATATGGAGATTGAAGGAAATAAGTAGTCTCTTGGCTGAAACAGTTACAACAATGTACCATTATCTTTATTATTAAGGACACCCAGTGTAAAGTATATAATGATTATGGTTTAACAAGTCAACATTTTGAAAATTAATTTATTCTCGACTGTAAAAGACCGAGTCAAATATAACCAAAGAAATTAATCATCTTTTGAATAAAATAGTTCTCACTGAGATTAAGCATGAGGCAAACTGCTTCTTCAGCTGCATTCTTATTTTTTCAAGAAATTATAGATTCCATTGAAAGTATAAAAACAGGAAAAGCTTTTGTTCTGGATGGTTATCTCATTGAATGAAATAAGATGTATATTCGGGGTTTTTTTTTGTTGCCCCATTATTATGAGAGATCTACAAAAAGCACTTCTTAAATAAATCTTTTTTTCCCAACGTCCTTCAGTAGGATTTTGGTAACTAGATTCTGAAGGATGAAAAAGAGCCTCTGACTGCTTAAACTAAAATAATGATATAAAAGGGTTGACAGTGACCCTGGTAGGTAGACTGCAGGGAGTAATGCTTAGGATCATTCATCCTGCACAAACTGGCTTTATGAATTATTACTGAGGGCCTGATAATTCTAAAGAAATAACTGCCATTCTGGATGTGTATTCAGAAAATATGTACCTGTCTCCTTGGATATTGAAGAAGCTTTAAATATGAATTTCCTTCTTTTTTTGTTAATTAGATTAATAGGAGCATTCTACTCAGTATCTGGTATTTTGCTTCTTTTGGCAATGTTATTAGAAAAGGATTAAACATCCATTGGTCAATCCAATTATATCTGTCTACCTACCTACCCACCTACCTATTGCAAGACATCAAGAATATCTTTTTTTAAAAAAATAATAATTTGATATTCAAAAACTTAACCCTAACACTGCCTTATTAAAAAATGGGAAGTTACATTACCTATAACCAAGACTAGAGTTGACTGCTAGTGGTCATTGTATGCCAATGATATATTATTTCTTATTGATAGTTTGTATTTCCTATACCAAAATTTATTGTGCACCAGTTAATAGTTTATTGGATTATTCAATTGATGGATTGAATCTCATATGTTTTCTATAGCCTATAATATAAGTGGATAGAGGGAGGAAGGAGGGAAGGAAGGAAGGAAGGAAGGAAGGAAGGAAGGAAGGAAGGAAGGAAGGAAGGAAGGAAGGAAGGAAGGAAGATTTCACAATACTTCTATACTTCTATATAAGGGAATAAAATGAATCATGCATATTTCTTTAAAAGGAATGAATATTCTGAAGATATGATTGAACAGAAATGGATTTACATTTTCTGTAAGATATTTTTTCAAAGATTTATAACATCTCCATCAAAATATTTTTAGTACGTCTTCAAGCAATTCCACTGTTGCTGACTCTGCAAAGCAAGTAAATTAAAATTTCTAATTTAATTTGCTAAATAAGCTATTTTATTGCCTGTTTGATATAGCAGCCAAGTTTCTGATTGTTTTCCCATAGTGGACAGAAGCTCCTCACTAGTCTGCAAATGAGGTAGTAAAATTGCCTATTGTTCCAAAGAGGTAATTATTCAAAATCAGTGCAATTTGTTTGCGAACCTTTCAAAGTCATTCAGAAAAGCAGCTAGGATTTTATAAACGCTTTAAACAAACAAACAGCTTTTCCATCTATGATGACTGCAGCACTATACGGCTCAGCTGGGAGTAAGCTCCATTAAGATCAGTGGGGCTTAGTTCTAAGAAAGCATTTGTGGGATCACAATATAAATAAACTAAAAGACATACACGGGGGGAATCTAATTCTTTTGATTCGGAGAATATAACATGCAGAAACAGGCCTCCTTGTGGGTATCAAACAGCTAAGCCTCACTTTTCATTTAGTGTGCTGCTTCTCAATCAGGGAGAAATTTAAAAATCCGTGGGCTTCAACTCCTAGAATTCCCTAGCCAGCATGGGAATTCCGTGTGTAAGAGAATGTTCACCTGTACAAGCAAGCAAAGAAATAGAAATATTCATTGGTTAGTTTCATTTCTTTCTTTCTGTGCAATGACAACTACACTGAGAGCCAGTTTGGTGTAGTGGTGTAAGTGCTGATCAGTGGTAGGATTCAACTTTTTTTAACTACCGGTTCTGTGGACGTGGCCTGGTAGGCATGGCAGGGGAAAGGTACTGCAAAATCTCCAGTCAGAGGTGGTATTTGCCGGGTCTTCGAACTACTCAAAATTTCCACTACCGATTCTCTGCAACTGGTCAGAACCTGTTGAATACCACCTCTGGTCCTGATGCAGACACCAGGAGACTGTGAGTTCTAGTCCTGTCTTAGGCATGATAATCAGCTGGGTGACTTTGGGCTGTCTCTCAGCCCAACCCACCTACAGGAGTGAGGTGGAAGAGTTATGGGGAATATAGAAGAAGAAAGAAATACTGTTAGTCCTTGACTTACAACAGTTCATTTAGTGACTTTCAAAGTTACAAGGGCACCGAAAGAAGTGACTTACGACCACTTTTCACTGTTATGACCATTGCAGCATTCCCACTGTCATGTGATCGAAATTTAGACACTTGGCAACTGACTCTTACTTATGACAGTTGCAGCCTTCCCAGGGTTTGTGATCTTTTGACAAGCAAAATCAATGGGGGAGCCAGATTCACTTAACAACCGCAGTGATTCACTTAACAACTGGGGCAAGAAAAGTCTTAAAATGGAACCACGCTCACTTAACAACAGTCTCGCTTTGCAACAAAAATGTTGGGCTCTATTGAGGTCATAAGTCAAGAACGACCTGTATTAGGTATGCCCTCCTCTCCTTGAATTATTTACAAAAGTAATAAAAGTGGGATAAAAAAATCTAATAATAAATGTATGTGTGTGTGTGTGTTATGTGCATGCTTATTGTGCATGCTTATTTATTTATGTATGTATCTTCCCCAAATCATTCACAAACATTTGGAAACAACAACCATCCATTCACAATCCAAGTAATAGGTTTTCAGCAGATGCAAATCAACCAAGGAACAGTTTTTTAAAAAACCCACACAAACACTTTTCACTTCCTTAGAATGTGTTGTGGCTACCATTACACCATCACACAATTTCCAGCTGCAGACAATAAAGTCCACACTAGGGGTATCATAGGGATGAATGACACCAGTTTCTCTACTCCTCTTAAGACTTGTTTCAGTCTGCCTTTGCATATTCTACTCAACACGTCAGATGTAGCTCACAACCCTTCCTGTCTTTCACTTGCACTGATAGTGTTAGTGAAGAGATGGACACTATGCTTGTAGAGCAGTTATCTACATCAGGAAAGTTTTGCATACATGTGAATGTTTCCATCTGACCTGAAACCGTAGACTTCTACCACAGACAACCAATGTTAAACAGGGAGACAATTTCATTCGCCATATTATTATAACAAAGGAGGAAGCAGCCCACCATTCTTCCATGTAATAGTTTGAGTTCGGCTGTAGTTAGCTAAAATGTCTATTGGTAAACTGATTGGTGGGATTTGTACAAAGACTGGGCTAATTATTGTATTGCACTGATTTTTAATATCTTTAATAATCACTTACTCCTGTTAATCACTTGATTTTTTAAAAAGCTATCTTGAATAGCCAAATATAATTATTTTTTATTAAAGGTGTCAAACACCAGGGAAATAAGAAGATCCAGGCAGTTCAAATTAGTCAAAAGATTCATTGCAAGCTTATGCTCTCTACAAGAATCTGAACTACTAACTATCAAAGCAAATTAGTGGTAGTTAAGAGACAAAGGAATTCAAGGTGGGCTCGGCTTAGGTCTCTTGTGGGTGAGAAGGGACTCGAGACTGATGACACATTTGACCTCTTCCTCAGGCTCAGGCTGGTCATCTTCTACAAAAGATTTCCTGTTGGTCAGTAGAATACAGGTGACTACCTGTACATGGTTTTCCTGGCAAGATTTTGAAAATGGTTTGCCATTGCCTCGTTCCTAAGGCTGAGATAGAGTATCTGGCTTAAGGCCATGCAGTTGGTTTCATGCCTTAGACAGGATAGAACTTATGGCCCCCTCTTTCCAGCTTGATGTATTTAACCACTAAACTAAATGGGTTTTCTTATTGAAGGTTAGTAGTTAATAAAGGAAGATTAAATTCTTTATACTTAGTGAAGGGAAAAAGGAAATTGCAGAAAAATTGATAGATGGAGCAACTAATTTTCACTAGTTCATAATATACTGATGAGGCAATTTTCCCCAAGTCACTTTTTCCAATTTGTTTTTTTCATCAGGGCATATGATATTCTCATTTGAACATTTTGCCTCATAGAATCCCATTGCAAAGTACTAATACATTAGTAAAAGTTAAATTCTTATAATTTTTCAATTTCTTATTATAAAGTTTGTATTTGCTTTTCCGGTTCACACTTGGGTTACATTGTGGAGAGGAGGAAGATGTGAGTCTTTGCAATGCTTGATTTATAAACTCATTGAAAATAGTTAGAGTTGTCGAAATAGTTAAATCCATATCACAGGGCTTACCAAAACAAAGTACATTTTTGCCATAGCTGAGAGCCCTCTGGCTTTAATCCATAGCCTGCCCTCTTGGTACCAAAACCAAGCTAGTTGTCTTCTTATTGACATATATCTGTAAAAGTAAATCATGCATTAAGCACAGTTTAATTTGTGGGAAATGGCTGGAACTGGGGATTAAGCAAACAGATAATGGACCTTTTAATTCTGGTTCATTGGTTTGAATATGCCCAGGACACTTATAACTAGAGTTCTGCAAAAAGAAAGTGCAGATGAGAAAACTCATCCAAGCAAAAGCTGCATTTGAGTTAAATAAATATGACTTTTCTCTTCCATCATCATGTGTAAAAGACAAAAATATAGCAACTAATTTCCTCTGTTTCCTGATGTTCACACTGTATCATCATTAACTGATACCTAATGAAGTATGCCACCAACGACAACTTCAGTGAATGAAAAGGGGTTATGAAAAGTTTGTTGCAGGTACATCTATGTGGATGCTACAGTTTTTTTCATCACTTGGTATCCATGGAACTTCTGAATAAACCCTACCAGCAAGTTACAAGGGAGGCTACCCTGATGCTCTCTTTTCTCCTTTAGTTCTAAATGGCATCTGTTCATTTCTGTAGCTTTCTGATGAGTTTCAATGCTCTGATGACACTCAGCCTTCCTTACTGCAATGAATGACCTTTTTGAAGGTTAACCAGAAACTGGTCATTAATAACACAGCCAGGCAATGGAATTCATTGATTGAAAATATTGTTCCTGGGTTTAAAAAGAAAGAAAAAGTACCCCTTTGCTGTGTTTAATCTGATGGATTTGACATTTATGATATGGAATATCCAAAGCAGATGTTAGATAAAGTGCTTTATCATGGATCCATGGACCCCCTTGGGAGTTGGTGGGTAGATTCAGATTCACAAATACAGTACCTCTTGTACCAAAACACTGAATGTTCCTGAATCTTTCTCATGAGAAAGAAGTATATTCGGCATGAGAATGACAAACTGAGAAGAGACATGGTATCATACTTATTTCTAAAACTGTTTCATTGCTGAAACTCGGAACGTTGTATTCCATTTTGGACATCTTGCCAGAGATGCTGAATTCCCCTATATTTAGTATAAGCACTTTGGTCAAGAAAGTATTTGTGGGCTGCTCATGGTAAAATAAAACAATATCAACACATAGGCAATGATAGAGATAACTGAAAATCCTATGCTGTGGAAAACTGCTTTCTGAGCTTGGTTTGTTTGCTTGCAGACATTTCATTACCTGACTAGGTAATATCATTAGAGGCTACTGGATGCGGGGTTGGCTTCCTGTTTATACATTAGCTTGCCCTGCCAGTTTTGATGGCAGTTTTCTTATTGGTGATTCCTTGATTTGGATATTGTCTTCTGTTTGTTTGTCTGGTGTTAATCCTCGCTTATCTGAATGTTGGCTGCAGGAGAGGATGTGTTTTAGTCTTGTCTTTTTTTAAAATTGTCTATTATGAATGGCATGTAAATATGGTTTACCTCAATGTGTCTATTGATGGGTGGTTTATCTAAATACTGAGCTTCCAAGAATTCTTTAATCCCAGTATCCTGATTGGACTGGCAATTTGATTTATTCTAACAGTGGCAATGGTACAGCATCCTTTACCACAGGGGCATAGGATAAATCATGTGGGACACAAAGCTCTACAATTATTGAACATCTTCCTTCTCCTTATTCTCCACTATCTGCTATCTTGGTCTGCCTAATGGTAGATCTTTCCTAAGAGGTAGGACCTTGAAACTCTAAACAAATCTTGGAAAACCAGATCTAGCACATTTAAAAAGCCAAAAAAAAAAAAAAAAGGTAGCCCTAAAACAGCATGATCATCCAGAGTTAAAAATGCAGACCAATATCTAGTTTATATTATTTCACCGTTTTATATTATTTAATTATTTCACAGTTTTCAAACATTCAAAATAGGACAAAGGCAAACACTTTTATTGAGTTCTATCCTTGCTTCTCCGCACTCTCACCCCTTTGCCATCTCCTAACTGACTTTGGCTGAAATCTGTAAGGGTCACTGAGGACCAATACTTCAGCCAACAGATTCTCTTGAACAGAAGGTCTCTTTGTCCTTCTTACCTTTGGTTGTGATAAAATAGTTTGTACCAAGAAAAACAACTGATCTGAGGGTTTAAAGATGAAACCTGTACAGTGTTGGCTTCTCTCTCTCCCTCTCCCTCCCTCCCTCCCTCTCTCACTCTCTCCTAATAAGTTTCTGCTTGCTGTTATCTATAGGTATGGCTACTCTGGTTATACCAGGCAGAGTCAGATGCAAGTAATCCCTCAAACTAGGCTTTGTGACTAGGGGTGTCTTGGCCATATGTCCCAACTATCGTGAGACAACTGAGAGACCCAGACCCAGAAAGGAAGAGAGAACTGAGTTTGGAGCTATAGGTTTGATAGCAGCCAGTGGTTTGCTGAACAGCTGCAAAGAAACAGGTGGACAAAGTGATATATGGAAGAGGAGTGATGATTAGGAGTAATTTAGTACTTTCATTCTCCCAAAAGCCTCCTTCCTGATTCTTAGCTCAGAATTTATTCTTAGATTTATCCCAACATTTCTCACACAAACATTGTTTAACACACACACACCCCTTAGTTTACAGTTCTTCAATAGTGACCTAGGATGGCCAAGCAGACTGTGCTGTTGACATGATGGATGGATATCTTGAGAACTGATGGATGGAAATTACTGAGCCATTTGATACCCAAATCATCCCAGATACTCAAATCAGACCCTGTAGTGATGTGCTGTATAGTGATTCTGTAAGAATGTTTTGTGTTGCTGTCTTATATTGAACTTTATTTTGCCATCATATGATTTACACGAATGAAAACAACATTAAAAACATTAACCCTCTCTCTGACAATCTCAAACACATATGTAAGATAGATCTGAAGATTCCATCAAGACTTTCATTATCTCTTACAGCCAAGAAAACTAGATTCTTATGGTTTCGTTAGGCAGATTTATTGCAAGGATAAGGAATTAGGTTGCAGAATCTTGGAAACTAAATATATCAGATCAGAATCGAATGCCTTCTTCATGCCTGTGATTCTCTATAATTGTCTATGGCAGGAGTGTCAAACTCCCACCCACAGGCCAGATGTGTTACGTACTGGCCCTGCCCCCATCCAGTTTAGCGAAGGGGGAAAAAGTCCCGATACGACGCCGTGACAACGCGAGTTTGACACCCCTGGTCTATGGCATCCTTGATACTCTCTCTACTTGGTTGTTTTGTTGCAGACATTTCATTACCCAACTAACATCACTGAGGATGTTAGAAAACAACCAAGTTCAAAGAGCATTAAGGGCCTCACAGTTCAACCCTGAGTTATAAATATTTTCTTCCATATCAGATATAACTATTTTTTGGCATAAGAGGAGTGTGGATGGCTGCCTGCCTGACAAAAAGGATGTTCCTGATTTACAATTTTTTTTGAAACCACCATTCCTAGTTCCTGACTCAGAATTCCATTATAGGCCTGAAGAGGCATGTTTCAAAACTGATATCATAAAAGTAGTACAGATAATGCTTGACACATGTTATAGCACAGTGGTCCCCAACCTTTCTGGCTCCATGGACTGACAGCAGCGGTGGAGGGGAGGAAGGGATGGTTTCACACATGCACCCACCACTTGCACAAATGTAGCTTTGTGCAGCCCAATTCCCAACAGGCCATGGACCACTACTGGCCCGTTACAGGATGCACAAAACTGAGAAGACTTTTGATTAAGAAAATGCCCTCGATATAAGCTGTTGCTGGCATTGCCCATTTTAAAATATTAGTATGTAATGAATATGAAGTAGTTTCACATATTAGTATGTAATGAATGAAGCAGTTCAAAAAATATTTATTTATTAGTTAAACATGTACAAGATAACAACTATAAGTATGAACATAAACAAGAACAAAGGGAGTAAATACAGATAAATTGGGACAATAAGTCAAGGACAGTAGGCACGCCGGTGTGCTTATGCACACTCCCTTTAATTATGGTCCTCTTAGGAATGGGGTGAGGTCCACAGTGGACAGTTTGAGGTTGAAGCTGTGAGGTGTTGAGGCTGTAACCACGGAGTCAGATAGGGCATTCCAGGCGTTGACCACTCTGTTGCTGAAGTCGTATTTTCTGCAACCGAGTTTGGAGCAGTTTACCTTGAGTTTGTATCGGGCCACAAGTCTTTTAGGATCATCTAAGTCAGGGGAGTCAAACTTGCAGCTCATGGGTCAGATGCATCATTCACTGGCCATGTCCCCGCTCAGTTTGGCAAAGGGGGAAAAAGCCGTGATACATCATGTGATGTCACTGTGATGATGCGAGTTTGGCACCCCTGGTCTAAGTCAATGCTAATATCAATTATGTACACACACACCCCAACACACACAGAATGATAAAAACAAGAAACAAAAAGAAAGCAATAGAAGGGGAAAGAAGAGAGAAAAACATACTGTATGATCAGACACATAGGAAATATCTCAGTTTTTAAAGACAGCATTAAATCTTCACCACACAAAGTCAATTTTTCTGTTACATCACTTTGACATTGTGATGTTTGGGTTCTTTGACAAGGGGTTATTTCCTCAACTTTTTGATTGCTTTGCTATGTAATTGATAGGTAGAAAAATTCATTTTTCTTTGTTCAAGTTATTGCTCCATGTGATAAATTATGGGTCCATAAATTGACAAAACAGGAATCATCTCCTGTTGCTAACAGTCAAAGAGAAAACACACATATACAGTTTAGTTCTTGGTTCACATGAAAGAGGAACTTCTCAACTTGAAAATTCTGATGAACAATGTTCCATGGACATTGAAACAGTGTTAAAATTAAATGAAGGTGTTCCAACTTGAAATAAGTAGGTACAAGGTCCATTTTGTAGCTAATATTTTCTCTCTTTTTCCTTTGTGTTGCTGTTGCTGTTGTTATTACATGGGGATTCCCTAGTTCCGAGTATCTTCAACTTCTGTGCTATATTTTCAGATGTTGCTTCTATACATCCTTGTAGCAATGGTTTTCATTTTTCCTTTATAGGTTTTATTTGTTTATTTATTTATTTATTTATTTATTTTGCTTTCTTGTATTTTTTTCCCTTGAATGTCTTAAATATTACTTTTCTTTTTTTATTACTGGGGGGATTTTAAAATGTTTTTATAGTGATCTTAATATTTTACTCTAATTGGTTGGGCAGCAAAACATTGAAAGGTATGCTCAGTTCTTACATAGCTTCTTAAAATGTTATATAAGAAAAAGCCTTGCTCTAAAACACTTCTATGCCACACACACACACACACACATACACACACACACACACACACACACACACACTTCTTCCCTTTTAATTTTTTAAAACAAATTTTAAAAAAATCGTCACATCTTCTGATATGTTCTTCATGTTTGCAATCGGTCCATTTGAACTCCATTTTTGTTTGCCCTGCAATTGTTGTTAAAAGATATGACACCAAGTTCCTTCTCAGACGAAGTGCTCCAAAATCATTTTTGTCTAGCAGTGAACTTCGTGTCTGGGTTTTCCCATTATGCAGCAACACATTTGCTACACGTTTCATGGCATCTGAATCGCCAGCTAGTCTCACAAGTTCAAAGGCCAATGAAGCCATCAAGTCATCAAATCCTTGAAAGAAACTTCAATCTGCTTGTGTTTTCATGAAAGAGCAGTCATGGGCTTGAACATGTAATGTTAGATCATATTTACAATACCGTCTAAACATTGTCAATGGACAAGCAGTGGAGAGATAGTACAGAAACAGATGGCCCTGTTTGCAGCTTAGGGATAGAATTTAGGCACATATTTGCCATCTGCCTGCACAGCATTTTCAGAAATTTAGCATTTAGGAAAGTTTATGGCACCAAAGCTTATGAGCAATAAGAGAGAGATTATGGAATTCTTGCATTCAATCAAACACTTTTTAAACAATGTATCAGTGAACACAAGGAAGAAACACAACCCCCTATTGTTTCCTCCTTCAAGACATCCTGTCCCTCATTGTTTGAATCATCTTTCTTCCTCTTTTTTTTTTCTGAAGCGCAAAATATGCAAACTGCTCTTTTATGGGACTCAGTGGTTTTTGCGGGGCGTTGTGCAAAACTGCATACAACTTAATGGAGCTCGAAGTGTTCACTGATGCTGGGATACCTGTTGTTTCATTTTCCCACTATGTTTTAATAGATTTTGCCTTCTTTTTTTCCATCTCTTTCATAAAGATTCAAAAGGTTTGCTGGAGATGAACTGGCTACCCTGAAACCACCCCCAGAATACTAAGATCACGGATGTCAAACTCAGTTTCATTGAGGGTGGCATCAGGGTTGTGTTTGACCTCAGGGGGTTGGGGTGGGTGTGGCCGGGGTGGGCATGGCCAGCATGACATCACTTGTGTCATGGGGAGGGGGGGTCTATGGTGGCCCGAGCACTCTGCCAGCAAAAATGGGCTCCCGAGCTCTGTTTTCTGCTACAATAGCCTCCTACAACCCTCTGTCAGCGAAAATGGAGCCGTTTTTGCTGGCAGAGGCACCGCGGGCCAGTCCTTTGCTATTTCCAGGGTGGTCCGGTGGGCCAGATCTGAGACCCTGTGGGCTGCATCCGGTCCCCGGCCCTTGAGTTTGACACCTCTGACCTAGATGTTAAACTAATGGACTAGGATTGAAAAGGTCTAGTTTCAAGAACACCCTCAATTTTTGAAATTCCCAGATTAGGACAGTTATTTTCACATTCAACTCCACTGCTGATAAAATGAAGTGAGATCCCTGGCAAACCATATTTAATTCTAGAAGGAGACCGTTACACAGGGGTATCAAAATTGATTTTATTGAGAGCTATATCAGGGTTGCGATTGACATCATGGGCTCGGGGAATGTGGCCAGCTTGACGTCCATTTTCAGCCACAAAGGCAGCTTTTTGCCAGTGAAAGCAGACCTTGGAAGGGTTAAGATGTTCACACACACACACCCCAAGCTTTGTTTTCACTGGCAGAGGCACGATAGGCTGGTCCTTCGCTGTTTCCAGGGCGGCCTCATGAGCCAGATCTAAACACCCTATGGGCTGGATCCAGCCGGCAAGCCTTGAGTTTGACACCCCTTCTGTAAGAGATAATTATAACAGAAAGAAAGAAAAAAACACTCAGAAATTGTTTTTCTGGATCAGATCAAACATTCTAAGTTGGATTCAGACTAGATTGCTGAAGTTAGTAGAAACAGTACTGAAGTCCCACTAACGCAGGAAATATTGAGCTGAGAAAGAAGTGCGGATTCAACTCAATATCCACATACTTCAGAAACCTTAATAATCCAAAGCTGATGAAGTAACTGAAGCTGAAAAGGAGTTGGATATTTCAGCAAGACAATGATCTGAAATGAAGCTCCCAATCTACCATGAAATATTTCCAGGAAAGAAAGAAAACAATTTTAGAATAACCTGCACAATCTTGAATATTATTGAAAACCAGTTGTGACTTTTCAACCATACAGCTCATGCAGAGAGCTAAGCTAGGAGAATGGGTAATGAGTCAGAGGTTAAAGACGCTGAGCTTGTCAACTGGAAAGCATGACAGCCCAGGTTTGAGACCCAAGTGCTCCATGAGTTCCCATTTCTTGCCCCAGTTCCTGCCTATTTAGCTGCTCGAAAGTATACAAATGCAAATAGATAAATAGGTATTAGGTAAAAGTGTTTGGTGAGCCTCAGCGCATAGTCATGCTGGCCACATGACCATGGAAGTGTCTTCAGACAATGCTGGCTCCCTTGGCTAAGGAATGGAATGAGTACTGCCCTCTAGAGTTGGACATGACTGAACAGGGAAAACCTTTACATTTATAGCAATAGCAATAGTACTTAGACTTATATGCCACTTCACAATGCTTTCCAGCCCTCTCTAAGCGGTTTACAGAGTCAGCGTATTGCCCCCAACAATCTGGGTCCTCATTTTACTGACCTCGGAAGAATGGAAGGCTGAGTCAACCTTGAGCCAGTCAGGATCGAACTGCTAGCAGTGGAAGGCAGAATTAACCTTCAATACTGCATTCTAACCACTGCACCACCATGGCTCCTTTACCTTTAGCTAGAAGAATTCAGCAAGGAAGAATAGGAAAATATTCCAATACAAGAATAGAGGGGCTCTTAACTAGCTACAAGAACCATTTTGAAGTTTTATTTCTACTAAAGGAAGTATTACAAAGTAATACTGATTGAAAAGGCGTCCAAATTTTTGCCCCTGCCGTTTTCCCTGTTCCCTTATTTTGAACTTGTAAACAAGCCACAGATAAATACTATGCGCATAATTTTGTTCCATGTAGAGACAGTCTCTGTTTTTGTTTACTTGGGGATTTCCTGAAACATACTGTCTGACCATCGGTGAGTAAATGCCTCCATAAGCTGCAACTCATCCCTTTAATTCCTAGGAAACCAAAACTAGATTAATCCAATCCTAAATACACACAGATTCAGTTCCACTGGAAGTATATTTGGATGTCTTAATCATGCTGGATTGTGCAATAGAATTAACACATACATCGAAGACCATTTATGTCCATATTTTTCAATAAATATATATATGGGGGAGTGAGAGTAAAAAGTTTGATAAGTGTGTAAGGAACTAAACTTTTCATTAAATAAGTCAGTAATCTTTCTTTGCCCTCCCATCCTCCAAAATAGTTTCTAGTTAGGAATTTTATATTTTAAAAAAACCACACTAGAGAACCACATTTTTCCCCAGTTCTTGGACATGTTCAATTAAGAACATTATAAGCATGAAATGCTTATAATGATTCTGTACTATTTGCTAAGACAGGTTTTTTCAAAATGGGTTCCATGAAATTGATGGGATTTTGTGAAAAGCTAAGAGCAAAACAAAAAACTAAAAACCCCACTTTTAAAGTATCCAATGTTCTGTCACCAAAGCTTTGCCTCTTGACCATAGAGTTCCAGTGTTAATTTTTATAACAAACAGATTGCATGGCCTGGAAAAAAAGTATGTGTTAGGGAATATTGCATATAAAACAATACAGTTTCAATAGTTTTCAACAGCAAATAAAACATAAACCCTTAGATAAGAATGCTGCTGTGCTAAAAAAAGAAGAAGAAGAAGTCCGATTTGGTCCAATGGTTAAGGCACCAGGCTAGAAACTAGGAGATGGTGAGTTCTAGTCCTGCCTTAGACACGAAAGCCAGCTGGGTGACCTTGGTGTCAACTAAAAAATACTTCTTTGGTCTTTTTAGTTGCCAGCAGAAAGGGAGTTGGGAAAGTAGTGCATTCCTTAAATGCTTCAGATAATTGCTAGGCAGGCGAAGCTGTTGGTACACAAGATTATTATTGGAGAGCATGATTGATGACTCTTGGCTATGGATGTGTCCCATTGGAGAATATACATCCAGGGGGTGGGGGGGAAGACCAAGGTCAAGAGTGAAATGAATGATGTGTGTTAAAATTGGCTGCACCCAGGTAACACTGACATGGTCACTCCTAATAAATCAAATTTTTCTCTCTGAGATGTGGCTAGAGACTTATGATTTGAATGGGGGTGAATGTTGGAGTCCTGACACTTGGGCTAGTCATCCTCTCTAAACCCCATCACGTCACAAGATTGTGACGTGAACATACCTAAGGATCTCTCTTCTCCTGTATTCCACATAACAGCAACCTTGTTATGTGGAACACAGGAGAAGAGAGGATCGTTAGGTATGTTCAATGCCTTAAGTTAGGGTTTGATAAAAATAAAATAAATTAAGAAGGTGCTACCCATATTTCTAGGGGAAGGTTCTTCCAAAAGGGGAAGGGGAGAACCATGACAGAGAAGCACGCTTCTTTAGTCCCATGAGATGGCAACATTTAATAGGTTGCCTGTGTCACCTGCTTAGAAAGACAGAGGTCTCCCGCTTCTTGGTGGCCTATTAATATGTTGTGCACAGAACTTTTGCTCTGGCAGTTTTAGAAAGCAGAATGAAAAAGAAGCCAACCCTGCATTAGAATATATCTCCAGAAAGTCCAGGCATGTAAAACAAGCCTCAGAGGCCAATGTGGTTAAGTGGCAACATAAATAACCATATTGGTGATAACTAGAAAGCTTTTTAACAGCATAAAGCAATCTGGTAAGGAGGAAAATGGAAAGCTCCATGAAGCTAAGTAATAGGAAAGGAAGAGATGGTTATCTTCATAAGCTACCGGGAGCTTTAGGGAGTGACTTGATCTGGGTGCTAAATAAAAGGTAGGCCAAAAAAACAACAACACCCTAATGTAAATAAGACTGGGGGAAGAGAATGGCGGGTGGGGTGGATTTTTTGGGATAAATGTGCCACAAAACCAACATTCAGATGCTATAGATCACACTCCTGAATATGTTTGCAAGGGAATAAAGTCCACTGCACACAATGCGACTTGATCTGAATTAGCAAGGAATGGGGGAACATTTTCATCAGTTTGCTTTTTAATGTAAACACCAAGTTTAGAAATTCCAAACCTATGTATATATACATTTTTCTGTCTGTCTCTCTCTCTCTCTCTCCCCATCCATCCTCTATCATCTAACTTCTGCCATCTATCTATCACGCACACATACCAAATACACAGACACATACACGTAGGGAGAAAGTCATGCAGTATGTCAAGATTCAGTTGCTGGATCTTCTGATGCAGTTTACATCAACAAACCCTA
Organism: Notechis scutatus; assembly: GCF_049901735.1. Lineage (NCBI taxonomy): Eukaryota > Metazoa > Chordata > Lepidosauria > Squamata > Elapidae > Notechis > Notechis scutatus. The sequence goes on along the minus strand of NC_142010.1, from coordinate 187,566,207 downwards.
ACATGCATTTATGCAAACAACAACAACAACAACAACAACAACGACAACAACAAAAACCCAACAGATGTGTAAAATTGCCTCCAAATCCATTATATTTAGTCAAAATTCTTTTAACATTATGCGTATATGCAAAACATTAACTTGGTTGCTCTAAGATAAAAATCCTCTTCCTAAGCAGTGAAAATGCAAGGTGATGAATTTTTTTTTTAGAGAATTAGACAAAACAGTAACTAAATTTGTTTGGTCAGGGAAAAAAGCAAGGATAAAAATGAAATTACTACAGGATAAAAGAGAAAGGGGTGGCTTTGGACTCCCTGATTAGGAAACGTACTACTAGGCAGCAGCTATGGTATGGATTAAGGATCAATTTGGAAAACAAAAGAATACTGTTGATAGAAGACCACGACTTGCAAAAAGGGTGGCATAGCTTTTTATGGGATGGGAAAAGCAAGCAACATTCATATTTCCAGAGACATTTGATCAGATAATCACTAATTCGGATATCGAATAAAATTAAAAAGAATCATTATGTTAAAATACCACGCTCGCTGTCAACTATGGAAGCACAAATTTACCCAAATGCAATGGATCTGGCGAAAATGAGAAAGTATAAAGACCTATGAGATGAACAAGGAAGGCTGAAAACGATACAAGAACTACAACAACAAAATATAGATATAGATTGGAGCCATACATGCAGGTACAGGCAAGATATAAAAAAGACAAAGAACAATATGGATTTTACATGGGAAAACACCAATTAGATGGAATCCTACAAGGAATGGAAAAAAGATGATCTCAGAAATATATAAACTTTTTTTAGATTTTAAGATGGAAGAGGAGGTGGTTAAGGAGACAATGGTAGTATGGGCGAAAAATGTTGGCCTCAATATAGATTTGGAACACTGGGAAAAAATGTGGGGACTAAATTACAAATTAACTATGTCTACAGCATACAGGAAAAACCTGTACAAAATGTTTTACAGGTGGTACCTACCCCCTGCTAAGCTAGCAAAAATATTTATCCTAAACCCAAATTGTTGGAAGTGTAAGAAAGAAAAAGGCATTTATTTTCATATGTGATGGACTTGCCCAGAAGTCAAGAAATATTGGAACACAATTTGACTGTGGCTAGGAGAAATAATAAAAGAGAAAATTGAACTCAAACCAGAATTATTTTTATTAGGTATAACAACAGAAAAATATAAGAAAAAAGACAGGTATATTATGTTACACATTTTAACAGCTGCTAGGATTTCTTACGCACAATTTTGGAAGCAGGAAAATGTACCATCAGAGGTGTTGTTATAAAAAAAATATTGACTGCAGAGATAGACAGGCTAAAACTGAAATTGAGATATAAAGAAGATTCAATATATTATATAGTCTGGGATGCCTGGTATGAATGGTTTAAGAATAAAAAGAAATTAAAATGGCAATTAGGTAAAGAATAAGAAATTATGTAAATATCTGTTATGGAGAAAATTGAAATGTAAGATGAAAATATATTGATTTGTAGCAAGAGTAAGGAAAGAAATATGCAATGGTAATGGAATAAGAAAGTATATATAGGTCTTCTCTCTTGCCACTTGTAATATTTGTGTTTTAATGGATTTTTTTGTAAATCTGATGTGAACTTCTCTTGGTAAGTTGTTTCTCATCGCATATCTTGTAAAGACTCAGTATACCTCATCTACTCCATCCATCATCTTTTCCTCTGTTATTTCCAAGGCTTCAGCCAGAATTTCTATCATTATCACAGCTAGGTTTTGACCTTTTTCTTCCTCTATATTTTGAAATCTAAGATAGAATTCTGACCTGTCCATCTCCCACTTCAGCATCCTACTTTTATCTTGTTCAACCACTGTTAGTCTGCTGTCAATATTTCCAATCTTCTCCTCTCTTTGTTTATCTTCTTCTTCAATTTTTTGGAATCTCTCATCATATTTCACCATCATTTGTTGAATATTTTCAATTTTTTCATCAGTCTTGCCTGTTCTTTGTTCAATATTCTCTGTTCTTTGTTCAATATTCAATATGATGTATAAAATTTTATTTTATGTTTTTAAACTTTGAAAACTGAATGAAGTATTTTCAAAAAAAGAAAAGAAAATGCAAGGTGAGTATAGCTTTATTTATTCAAAACTTGCAAAGATATGCAGTAGCACTCAACCAGCATCAACCTTTGCAAGCCACAACCCATCAGATTAAAAAGAAGGAAATTGTTCTTAACATTGTAAAGCTCTCCCAGGTAGTAAGACCAGTCCAAAGCCAGTTCATATTCGTTCATCAGATGCACAAATATACATTCTTGGAGCCATGCTACAACATGACTATTTGTCCCCTAAACAGGGTCTATGACAACTCAGTGGCCAAGCCACCTTGTTGTGGCCAACTCACCACAGCCAACTTGCCATGGACAATTTGCCACAAGATGACTCACTGGGGGACAAGAGTTAGACTAATATCGAAGGAGTAAAATAAAAGCATTAAAGAAAGGATGCAAAAAGAGAGACAAAATGAAATGTGAATGACAAAAACTAAAATAATGGTTTAATTATTTTAAACAATTAAATTGAACTGAATTGTCTGCAGCCAGTTATCCCATGGCAAGTTGGCCATGGCAAGTTGTCCCACAGTGAGTTGGCCATGGCATGTTGGGCTGTGGTGAATTAGGGCTAAACAGTGGGATAATATAAATTTTCTGGAACAGTTTAATACTCCCTTCCCTCCAAATTTAATCAATTTTGGTTGAAAGTGCCCATTTAAAACACCCGGCTGAAAACACCCAGTTAAAATTGGCCATCTAACCAGACTTGAGTTGAAAACCTTTCCTTGATAGACGTCAAAGAGGCAAAGTGAGCCTTGCGGGAGAAGAAATTTCCAAAAAAAGCAGCAACTTCTGAAATGTAAACCTCTGACATTGTGGGATACCTAAAAGAGGTGTCCAGGGAGATGGAGTAGGGGAGTTCAAAAAGTAAAAAAAAGAAAAGCTATGGTGGTATGATTCATCCACTTTAATGTGCATCATGTGAAAATATAAAATAATAGGAAGGGGCCTTGAAGGTCTTCTAGTCCAACCCCCTGCTTAGGCAGGAGACCCCATACCATTTCAGACAAATGGTTGTCCAATCTCTTCTTTAAAACTTCCAGTGTGGGAGCTTTGACAAATTTTGGAGGCTGTGTCACATAGTCTTAAAAGGAAAGGAGTTTTGATTTTTTTTAAAAAGTCACAGTTGTCATCTTGACTTTGACACCTCCTTCCCACCCTCTTGGACATCCCTTTTAGTTACTCAATAAGGTCAGAAGTTTACTTTTCAGAAATTGCTGGGGCGTGGGGTGTTAACAAAAAAGCATCACGCTTTGCCTGGTTGATGACCATCAATGAAAGATTTTCAACCAAAATCTGGTTAGATGCTTGCAGTAGCATTGCCTTTTTTATTTTCTTTCTTCTTCGTAGTTTTATTTATTTACTTACTTACTTCTCAGCTAATCAGATCGCCCCTGGACAAGCTAAGCCTGAAGTTTCTGGTTCCTCTGGAGGCGTAGGCCTACCTTAGACCTTTGGAACTGGGTTGAGTCACTACAACTACGGTAAGGAGAGAGTGAGGTTCTCTCTCCGCTTAAGCTTTCGTCGGCAGTCTGAACTGCAGCATTTGGGATCAGCTGAAGTTACAAAGCACTTTTCAATCCATTATCTCAGTCAATGTTATAAGCCGGCACGCAAAATCAATTGCTCTATTATCATATCCTCCTTTGGAAGAAGAAGTAGTGGCAGAGGGCAAAGCCAAAGCATTTAGTGGCTTTGCTGAAGGCTCAAGAGCAGCAATAAAATGAAAGCATGACCAGAGTAGAAAATTTCTAGGAAAAGGCATGACTGAGTAGCCAATGGGAAATCTTTTGTTATGGATCAGAATGGGACAAGCCTCAATCTGTCTTGACATGCTCTGTATTCTCTTGTGGGCCTAATTTTCCAGGGAATGAACTTCATAACAACCAGTTTGGTGGTGGTGGTCGTGGTTATTTTGAAAGGCGGTGGGAATGGCCCTGTATCTGCCGTAAAATACTCAGAGGACAGCGACGTTTGCGATCAGAACTTCAGGTTGGCCTAGTTAATTCCTCTCCACCAACTCCAGTTCAGTGCAGGAGGTATTGCCTGCCTCACTGCTTCAGCATTTGAAAAGCCATGCTTGGCTGCTTCCCTGATTAGCAAAGATGGGGGAACTACGTGAGAGAATGGGTAGGTGCACTTGCTTTGTGAAAAATGCAAATGAAAACTGCTTTTATCCCCCATGTAAAAAAAAAAGATTTAAAATGATTGCAAGTTATAATTCCTATAATTTAGCATCTGGTGCTTGCTTTTTTTTTAGCAGAGCTTTGTATATTAATATGGAGAAGAGTCAAAACTACTTACCTAATATTGTGCTCATTTTTTGTCAAGTGTCAAAACAGTGTTTGTGTTGGCTCAATTGTTCTCCTTCCCAGCCTCGTTGTGCTGCATTTGGGGTGGGGGCTCCTCTCTCTAACTCACTGTTTAATTCTGTTAGTTGTAATCTAATGAAAAGCCATCAACAAATCTCACAAGACAATCAGCTCAGCTGAGATCGCAGAAGGTGTTGCAAACCAAATTGTGTGGGTTACTGTGCAGACGATAAAAGGATCGTAGCAGCTGATGGATCTCATATATTTCTAAATGAATTTGAAATAATCCAGATGGTAAGTGAGAGGATAATGTTGTTGTTGTTGTTGTTGTTGCCCTTTGTTAGCCTGTGCCATATAGGGTGTTAGCTTGTGCCAAATCAGCTATCACCAGGAAGTGGGGATCAGGAAATAGGGCTGGGCACAGTCCTCACAAAGAATTGCTGAAATAGATGTACCAGCATGCTCTGAAGCATCAGGGAATTGTGAAGGGCCTTGAAGATTTGACAGCCTTTTTATGGTTCTGCAATTGGTATGACCATGTACAATAATGTAACTTAATAACCATGTTACTGATATGAAACGGGAGTTGAATAGTGTGGGCTGTCTGATTTTGGCATAATCAGCTGACCAGTAGGATGTACTTCCTTATACTTGCTACCAGTTTTTTTTTTAAACTTTGCTTTTGGCATTCATGTTCCCAGTTCTCAGCTTAAATCTCTCCAGCCGTAACAGTCGGCATTAGAACTTAGACTACGGCTCCATTTTCAGCAGTCTAACCAGTTGGGTACCAACAACAAGACCAGCAAGCCACAACCCTGAAAGAACCAAATTTTGAGAGGGCCACTTAGGATAGCCTGATTTGTCACAGTGATCTGATACAGCAAATACACACCATCTCTGAAGAGTAGAACAATCAACAATCATATCTTGATGAAAACAAATCACCCGGGCCTGATGAATTACATCCCAGAGTTTTAAAGGAGCTGGCAGAGGTCATCTCAGAACCACTGCACCATATCTTTCAAAAATCCTGGAGCACCGGGGAACTACCAGAGGACTGGAAAAGAGCTGATATGGTTCCCATCTTCAAAAAAGGAAAAAAAAAAAAAAAACAGACCCAGGAAACTAATAGACCAATCAGCCTAACATCAATACCTGGGAAGATACTGGAAAAGATAATAAACAAACAGATCTACCAACATCTAGAAACAAGTAAAGTAATAACTAGCAGTCAGCACGGGTTTGTTAAAAACAGATCATGCCAAACCAATCTTATTTCATTCTTCAACACAGTCACTAAATTAGTAGACTAGCAAAATACTGTGGACATAATATATTTAGATTTCAGCAAGGCATTCAATAAAGTAGACCACAACCTACTTCTTAGTAAGCTAGAAAAAGGTGGAATAGATAGCACCACCACTAGATGGATTTGCAACTGGCTGGCAAACCGTACTCAACGAGTAGTCCTTAATGGGTCTAAGTCTACATGGAGGGAAGTAAGCAGTGGGGTGCCACAAGGTTCCGTCTTAGGCCCAGTACTCTTCAATATCTTCATTAACGACTTAGATGAGGGAATAGAAGGGGAACTTACCAAATTTGTAGATGATACTAAGCTGGCGGGAATAGCTAACACCCAAGAAGATAGGCTCAAGATCCAGATGGATCTTGACAGACTAGAACACTGGGCCATATCTAATAAAATGAAATTCAGTATAGAGAAAAGTAAAGTCCTACACTTAGGCAAGAAAAACCAAAAGTACACATATAGACTGAGTGAAACCAGGCTCAATGGCAGTAACTGTGAGAGGGATCTTGCAGTCTTAGTGGACAACCAGCTAAATATGAGCCAGCAGTGTGTAGCAGCCACCAAAAAAGCTAATGCAATCCTAAATTGTATTAACAGATGGATACAGTCAAGATCAAGGGAAGTACTAATACCACTCTATAAAGCCTTAGTAAGACCACACCTAGAGTACTGCAAATACTGCAGTTTTGTTCACCACATTATAAAAAAGATGTTGAGGCTCTAGAAAAAGCACAGAGAAGAGCAACCAGGATGATTAGGGGACTGGAGGCTAAAACATACAATGAAGGGTTGCAGGAACTGGGCTTGGGTTGTCTAGTAAAGAGAAGGACCAGGGGAGACATGATAGCAGTCTTCCAATATTTGAAGGGCTGCCACAGGGAGGAAGGGGTCAAGCTCCTGTAGGCCAGACAAGGATGGAAACTGAACAAGGAGAGATTTAACCTGGAAACAAGGGGAAACTTTCTGACAGTGAGAACAATCAACCAAAGGAACAGCTTGCCCTCGGAAGTTGTGGGAGCTCCATCAGTTGAGATTTTCAAGAAGAGATTGGACTGCCATTTGTCAGAAATGGTGTAGGGTCTCCCGCTTGGGTGGGGGATTGGACTAGATGACCTACAAGGTACCTTCCAACTCTGATTATCTGTATATCTGTATATCTGTAATGTGAGGCATGGTGGCTTAGTGGCTTAAAGATCCTGGGGAAGGTCTCTACTCCTGTGGTTTGAGTTGTAGCACTGTGTGATGGGGTGAGTTCCCATCGCTTTCCTTGGTTTCTGAAAACCTAACAGTTCAAAAGTGTGTTACATGCATGTAGATAAATAGGTACAACTTTGGTGGGGAAAACAATGGTGCTTCATGTGGAAGTATGAATCCAACTGATGTCAGACCTGCCCGAATCAGATGTCCCAACGTAATGCAACATTGCAATAGGCTAAATAAAATTTTTTTTAAAAGGGCCATTTTTCTGAGAGCTGCCCAGAAGCAGCCAAGCTAGTATGCCCTGCTCCTCCCTGCTATTCCACTGAAACCATTGATAAAAGGAAAGGTCTCTGCAGGATCCAATGTCTTCATCAACATGACAAAATGGGGATCACACCATTGCAAGGCAAACTATATTTCTTTTGTACCCAGGTGTGATGCCACCATGTAGGTACAAAAGAAGTGGTCCTTCTGTCATAGGATTGAGTTGTTGCTTTTGTTCTCTGTATCCCATATCCCTGTGCATTCTTCTGGATGCAGGATGCTTTCCATTGTAACCTGTAGATGAATCTTTCTTTTCTTAGTTGAATTATGAAACACCTCAAATTGTATCAGTTTGCATATAATCTCAGGCGATGAATTTGACTTGAATCCTTCCATTTTCAGGTTGAACTGAATCAAGCCTGATTCCAGTTTGAAAAGAATCAGAGCCAATTCACCAGGGCCTGGAAGAAAAGAAGAATTAGAACACTGCCTGAAATATATTCGGAATAATCAGTTTTTGTGGCTTAGAAGATAAGTGTTGGCTGATCACAACCTGAAGATAATAATTATGATTCTAAAGATAATGTTGCCAACGTGAGATTAAATTAGGAATGTCATCCCCGTAAATTTCAAAACTGGTCATTGATGCAATGTTTCTCAAGATCTCCCTGTAGATGGATTGTATCACATATATAACATCCCATAACCGATGTTTCCTCCAAGGACTTTGTCATATAGAAGACCACTTATTCTGGATACAACACTATCTTGGTAAATTAGTTGTGAATAAGTTGAAAGCTATCATCTATCAATCACAATGTTGGTCAATGGCTTAGGAAAGAACAAAAAGATTCCCTCTCTTATCTACTGGTTAGAAGGCAGTATTGCAGGCAAACTCTGCCCACAGCCTGGAGTTTGATCTTGACAGGCTGGGGCTCATGGTTGACTCAGCCTTCCATCCTTCCGAGGTTGATAAAATGAGGACCCACCTTGTTGGGGGCAATATGCAAATAATGCTGATATTGTAAACCACCCAGAGACTGCACTATGAGGAGATATATAAGACTAAGTGCTATTGCTATTCCAAAGGACTAACATCCATTATCCACTGTTTGTAACTAACCACAGTACAGAAAGTTTTGGAAAATGAGACTGCCCAGATCACCATCTAAGTGTTCTGCTCTTTCTCCCCCCACCCTCCATTATTTCCTCTCTTGAGCAATGAATTGAAGAAGGTTGCCATCAGTTAGAATTTCAGTTTATGGTGCAGCATTTGCAAAGCAACATTTGCAAGTCCCAGCAAATTTTCAGAAGCTCAGTTCCCGTAAGACTCACCACATGTCTTTAGGAGGCAAAACAACCACTATACATACAACTGGGATGAGAAAACAGATTTTAACTAAATATAACAAGTGCTCTGATGGAATACAAATGAAGCTTCATCTAACCCAGCACTTTGTCTTTGATGGTTACAGGGCATGCAAAAAGGCCAAGAAACTAGACCCATTTGTAATTAATCCATTTCCCCCCAGATTAATTATTGGACAGGCTGTAGATGTCCAGGTAAATAATTTAGTTTTGCTGGGATTGATTATAGGTCAGACTGTTGAAGTAAGAGCAAATATCTGACTATCACTATAGCCTGTCTTTACAAGGGGATTAGGCAGCATATATAGGTTATCTTAATTTTCTCCTCCCAATATATTATTATTAACCTGAGAGACTGTTACATGCTTAATGATCTTCAGTAAACTTCACGGCAGAAGAGGAGGTGGATCAAAGTGCTAATAATGAAACTCCATGGCTGTATCAATCCAGCCATCTAAGCAAGGAATGTAAACACTTCAGTGGCATCTACAGACTGGAGGCCTCATCTTGAACTGGAGAAGACTTCTTTAACAGTACCGGGAGCAGATTTGCCAAGTCAGTGCATCAGCAGCCTCTTCCAAACCTCTGGAATGACTTATGCATCAGCTTAACTGCTGGAGCAGTATTTCCTAACTTCAGCAACCTTAAGAAGTATGGACCAACTCCCAGAATTCCCCATCCAGCCTGCTGTGGGTTAATAAACACTGCTAGAGAATATCGCACTGCTTTTATGTTGAGCCACCCTACAATTAGCATGTGGAAAGATACATTTCATAGTCTAGTAGTCAGTGTCACTACTTGTGTCACTCATAATGGAAAAATGAAGGGCCATTCCCTTAAATTTGTTACTCTACATTTTTTCAGCAAAATACTGCTTTTTTCCCCTTGTTCTTTTAAAATCTTTAAAAAAAAAATACAGAACAACCATTTTTCTGGGAGTGAGAGGAAGGGAAAAGAGAAATTGTGTGATAACTCAAAAAATGCAGTGAGAATTTTTCAGAAAGATCCTGTGGAAAAACCCAAATGTTCATCCCAATCTATGGAAGTGGGGAGGAAGGGTCATCATTTGATTCATCTAATAGCCTCAGCCTCTGTTCTGACCCACACCCTTTTCCAATAAATCAAACACAATCCAAAGGGAACAGAAACCTTGTAATGCTTTTGCAAAAAAATTAGCTGTGATAAGCACAAGCCTTGCCAAACTGTGCAAGACTTGCCAAAAGATAACAGACAAGAAATAATTTGCAATACAAGAATCTTCAAATACAAACTCAGGATATTGGAATGTCCATGAGGCTGGAGTTTCAAAACGTCTTTGTCTTCTACAAAGTACGTTCATTTCACAGCTGGCTTTTATCTTCTTGAAGGAGGGGCCATTACTTTGCAGCCTTACTCCCGAGTCACCCATGCTGTTGTAACTGCTCTTTCCTGCGATTAATCCTGCATGCATGCGCACTTAGCACAGGCTCCTCAGGAACCTCCTCATCACTGCTGCCAGGCCCCACAATCTCTGAAGGCAGCAGTCCACTCCCTAATGGTCCTGGCCCCTCATCTGAGTCCTTGGTCTCCTCAGTCGTCCTCACCTGCTGCCGGCTAACCACAATAGCCTCTTAATCTTTTGCCCTGACTGAAGAACATCGTATTCTCCCTGAGAATAAAACCTTTCCTAGTTCCTTCTGCCACAGCCCATTCCATTTTCTTTTTCCTCTCCTCCCTTTCTGGCAACTCCTTCCACGGTGCCAAATGTTCCCACACTGTGAGCCTTCTTTATCTTGCCACTACCTCACACCAGATTGGTGCACTTCTCAAGTCTGCTCTTGTCTTTGGTGATGGGATAATTATCTGCTTTATAGGTGGATGTTTTAAGATGGAGGTGGGGAACGATGGCCCTTTTAAGACTTGTGGATTTCAACTCCCAGAATTCCTGAGCCAGCCATCCTGGCTCAGGAATTCTGGGAGTTGAAGTCCACAGTTCATAAAAGGGCCAGAGTTCCCCACTTCTGTTCCAAAGCTACATGCTGGGACGTCTCTAAATATCTTGTCTTGTTTTAAAACCAAACTCTGCTATGATATTAAGATACACTTTGTTGCAGATAGGGTTCATTTCTTACCAGGGCTCACAAGATAAGATGGCTCCCATTACAAAGAAAACTTTATATCTGGGAATGAATACAGTTTTGAGCCGATCAGTATTTTCATTTGAGGGAAATTCAATCATGATTATAAGGGTCCAAAATAATTCCCATCAGGAAAACTGAATCACCTCAAACCAAGTCCTCTGGAGAAACATTTTCTTGGTGATTCAGGATCAGGAATTCTTATCAAATATTGTCCCACTGATCTTCCCTGGAAACCACCAGAGGATGCACTTTTTAGAAGGAGAGTATATTTGAATCCTCCTCTAAAACCTGTCAAGTCCTAATAAAGAAATGTGCATTTTCTTATGACTTAGCAAGGTTTTTTTTTTACTATAGTTCTTTCTAACAAAGGCTGAGAAGAACGTTTTATACCTCTGCATTAAAAAAGAGGAGATGTTTCAGGAAACACAGGCGTTACTCCTGCCCAAGCGCCTAAGTAAGTCAGAAATTCAATTGCACGTAGCGTCCTGTCTCTACCAAAGTGGATTTTCACATAATTGCGAGGCTTTTATCGATGGATGATCAGCGGTGGGAAAGATTTGATTGACAATATCTCCCAAATGTCCATGGTGCAAGTAGCAGAGCGTTCAGACTCTAAAATGTTTCTTTCTTAAACAAAGGATCAAAGCCTGCTAAACTGTCCTAAATATAAACAGATTAACACAAATTCTTTAGTAGATCAAGACAAGTAACCAGATTAGCTTGAAAGCTTTAATAATTATTCTGTTCAGGCTAGGATTTCAAGCTCAGTGAAAGGGGAAAAAAGCAGAAAGAGAAAACAATGGCATAAAAATCATGTTGTCTACTAGATCTGAGTAAATCTTCAATGGTGTACTTCACTTTGAGGAAGGTTCAAGAGAAACACTCCCTTGGAGCTGTATTATATACCACCATGGCCAAATTATATTTTTGCAGAGCCACATAACCGTGTGTCACTTCATTTGTTCTGCTTTGCAAAATTTTCATGAGTATGGCAGAGGGAGGTCCACTCCAGCTTACTCAGCAAGCTTTTGCCAAACTCTGAAAAGGGACATTCTGACTTACAATCGCAGGTACAGATCGCTAAACATTGATAAGCCCTGCTGGAAAACACATTTCCTGCCTTCGCTAGCATGCCCTAATAGAAAAATAGCTTAATTTTCAATAACCTGGCAAGACATGCACATCCCACAATTGTACCAACTTTCAGCAATCATGAAACACCAAGTTTTAGACATGTGTGATTATATTTCTACACAAATACACATGAATGATAGGTTTGCAGACCTTCACAAAACAAATGGTGCATATTTAAATATAACCATTGATGTTCATTAAGGGTATGTAAAATAGCACGTCTCCACTTCAACGAGAGATTCCTAAATCTGTATGGGATATTTTACTTCAAGATTCTCTACTTCAGGAAAACCGTGAAATGGTCTGAGGTGTTTTAATGGTCATGAATAAAATGATGAAAGGAAATGGAATTTTGCAGTTGTGTTGCACATACATATGGAAGCCCTGTTTGTGGGCCGGAGCAGAGTGGTACTGATGTTTGAAGGTGATGCTTTCTCAAAACCTGATGTACCACCAGTGATGGGATTCAATTTTTTTTTTTACTACTGGTTCTGTGGGCATGGCTTGGTGGGCGTGGCAGGGGAAAGATACTGTAAAATCTCCTGTCAGAGGTGGTATTTGCTGATTCTCCAAACTACTCAAAATTTCCGCTACTGGTTCTCCAGAACTGGCCAGAACCTGCTGAATACCACCTCTGTGTACCATTTCTGTTTGCTCATTTTGGGATATTCAAAATCCTCAGGTACTCCTTGACTTAACGACCACAATTGAGCCCAACATTTCTGTGGTTAAGTGAGATATTTGTTAAGTATGTTTTGGCCAGTGGTGGTATGCTACCGGTTCAGACCGGTTCAGCTGAACTGGTAGTAAAAAAAAACAAAGCTTCCAAAGATCATCTGAGAGGAGAAAAAAGTCCTTCCACCCATCCCTGCGCTTTTCTCTTCTTTATTCTCTCAGCTGATTGGCGCTGCAGGCATGCGCATGCTAGGTGCATGCACGTGAGGTGCGCACATGTGATCACCGAACCGGTAGTGGAACAGGTAGGATCCCACTTCTGGTTTTGGCCCATTTTACAATCTTTCTTGCCACAGTTGTTAAGTGAATTACAGCAACGCAGTTGTTAAGCGAATCTGGTTTCCCCATTGAGTTGGCTTGTCAGAAAGTTGCAAAAAGTGATCACATGATCCTAGGACTCTGCAGTGGTCATAAATATGAGCCAGTTGCCAAGTGTCTGATTTTTGATCACAGGACGATAGGACTACCGCAATGATTGTAAGTGTGAAAAAATGGTCATAAGTCACTTTAAGTTGAAGACTACCTCTATATACATTTTGGGTTAGCTCTTAAGTTGTTCCTTTACTCAGGTGAAAGGAGAAAAGTTCCCTGCCCATCTATAAAAGCATCATGGTCTCCCCACATCCCCAATTCTCTGGAATATATTTAGCTGTCTGGAGTGAATTCCAAGAGGAAGGAAGGAAGAGATGGGAAATTTCTGTTCTATGGGTTATTTTCCATGGGCATCTTTTTTCATTTACTTAGCAGTATGTTTTAAATTCAAGTGGTTGTGATTTATACTCGGTATCAGCATAACATGACATTTATAATTGCTCCCTCAATCACAACTTTCGAGGGTTAATATTCATGCAAAACTGTCTGCCTTATAATAATTTGGGCTCCTTGCTACTATAGCATTTTAGCATTACAACTAGGAAGAATTGGAAGCTGGTTCTGACATCATGGGACTAATTTATTTCCCTATGCTTCATCTCCCCACCTCCGTTGCTTTAGGGATGTACCTGTAATTTTGCTCTGCTGAATTTCCAATGTTTTACAGTTCTGAATTATCTCAACTTGTTTCCTGCAGCAGAATGATAAAAAAGAACTCGCCATTTTTAATGACAACATTTTATTCAAGGGTCTGTGGTTCAACAGATTACTTCGATTCTTACATCTTTGCAGTTATTTTCACTTGTGCTTGCAGGTAAATAAATACTTCTACACCTGGATGAAGATGTTACCTTCCGATTATTCTGTGTATCCACATATGCGCATACACAGCTAATTTAAAATGTGTCAGTGGTTCACCTGAGCAGCTATACATCAGCAAAGGATCGAAAGATAACACTGTCACTAAAATCAAGAAAAGGGATCTGTTTGGCTTGATCAATGTGGGGGAATCCATCAGTAACATAAATAGCATACCCCACATATGATTAGAACAGGTAGTTCTCAACTTACGACCACAATTGAGTCCAAAATTCCTGTTGTTAAGTGAGACATTTGTTAAGTGAGTTTTGCCTCATTTTATGACCTTCCTTGCCTCCGTTGTTAAATGAATCACTGCAGTTGATAAATATGAACCATCATAAATATGAACAGACAAGCACCTGAATTTTGATTCTATGATCGTGAGGATGTTGCAAAGGTTGTAACTGTGAAACACAGTCATAAGTCACCTTTTTCAGTGCCGTTGTAACTTTGAACCATCACTAAACAATCTGTTGTAAGTTGAGGACTACCTGTAGTGTATTCCAACTTCTGAATTAGAACAAAGATAAGGGTTGCAACAAATGGATGTTATGGATGATCCCATTTAAGCAAACCCTGGCTTATTTTTTTTTCTTACTCTTTCAAGGCACTTTGTTCTTTCTCACAATAGTCACTATTCCATGATCTTCAATTTGGGGGGTGATTTCTTCCTGAGTGGCATTTTTATAGCTCTTTGAAATGATATTTCTCTTTTATTCAGGGATTGATGCTGTTTTAGTCACGAGGATTAGTTCTCAGATGTATTGTTACCTATCCATACATCTAACCTACACATATAGATATAATATGCACCTAATATATTAATGTTACCGGTAGTACTGGAGCGCATAGTACCAGACATGTCACTGGAAGGGGAAAAATATCACAAAACTGCATCTCACTTATTTTGACCATGTCATATGAAGGAATTCACTGGAGAAAGAAATTATGTTGGGAAGAGTTAGTGGTAAAAGCAGGGGTGGGATGCTGCCAGTATAACTACCGGTTCACACCTGACGTGCGCTGCACACACGTGACCACCAATGCCAAAGTCCTTACCTGTTTTGTTACTTTGGGGGAGTTACACAGGTGAGGAGCAGCAATCCGCTGTTCCGCGCTGATCAGCTGAAATGTTAAAGGTCAGTACAGCGTAGGGACAGGCCCACATGCTTGTCGGAGTGAACCCGTACGCTCCCAGCTGATTTTCAAAGCAAGGGGTTCGCTCGAACCAGTCTGAACCGGCAGAATCCCACCCCTGGGTAAACGGAAACCAGGCTGCCAAAGAACACAGTGACCGAACACCATCAATGCTGACACCAGGCAATCTTAAGCACTTCAAGATTGGAAGATGTGGAAAGACTTGGCCCGTAGAATCACATGTATATAGGTATTGCTATTTCAGCATTAAGAGCAGTGGTTAGAATGCATTACTGCAAGCTACTTCTGCTGCTCACCAGCTGCCAGCAGTTTGGCAGTTCGGATCTCACTGGCTCAAGGTTGATTCAGCCTTTCATTTACATTTTTAAATTGTATAGAGATTATTGTATGGTTGGTTGTGTTTAGTTTAATTTTTTTTCTTTTTCTTTTTTAGTGGTGTTTGTCCAGTTTTGCTTGTGGAAGAGCACCTCATTTCGTTGCACCCGCTTGTGAGTGTAATGACAAATAAATTCTTATGTCTTATCCTTCCGAGGTGGATAAAATGAGGTCCCAGAATGTTGGGATCAATATGCTGACTCTGTAAACCATTTAGAGAGAGCTGTAAAGCACTGTGAAGCGGTATATAAGTCTAAGCGCTATTGCTAATATTGCACTGGCAAAAAAAAGGAAAGAAAATATTTTGCTACATTTGCACTTAGAGAACAAAATCCAATGTCTCTCCTTTTATAAAATATAACTTCAGGTTGTTTTTTATTTATGGGAAAAGAGAGGTAACTAAGACGGACCATGTACAGCCTAAAGGTAAAGGATTTCCCTGTCCAACCTAGGGGACGGTGCTCATCTCTGTTTCTTAGCCAAGGGAGCCAGCCTTATACAAAGATATGTCTGTGGTCATGTGACCAATATGACTATATGCTGAGGTACACGGAACATTGTAATTTTCCCACTAAAATGGTACCTATTTATCTACTCGCATTTGCCTGCTTTTGAACTGTTAGGTTGGCAGGAGCTGGAGCAAGAACAGGAGCTCGCACAAGAACAGGTGCTCGAGTCTCAAACTTGAGCTGTCAGCTTTCCAGGTTTCCGGCTAACAAGCTCGGCATCTTTAACTGAGGACTTGTAAAAAGTATCAAGGGAGGATGAGATATTGAGAGTTCTTCCTAACCTCATTATATGAACACTTGGAGTCATTCTATATAGACATTTGGCAAAAGGTTTGGCTCGATGAAAGAAAACCAATCTGCATAACAGCTAAGGCTGGTGCACAGTTTTACGAGCTTTCAGTGTCAGCTTAAGATGTGCCCATTCATTCACAGTTTTGGTTCAAGGCATGCTGTTCTACCTTCTGTTCTGTGATGTCCTATACAAGAATGGTTTTAATGCCGTTAAATATTTTAAATATAGTAGTAAATGTTGCTATTGTTATTATTAGTCATAAATTGCTTCTAACTTATTGCTTAACAAGTTAATTATAATTTGACCATATAATACTTTAAATATAATTAAACTGTTTAATTTTTTATGTTTTTTAAGAATGAATATGCAATGAACTGAGAGAGAGAGAGAAGCATATGTAGAGAAGTAAAGAGGCAGATCCTCCCAGCTGGCCAACTTGGGTTCCATGCAGGCAAGAAAATGAAATTGAACTCATCCCTCAGCATACTCTTTTTATCTGCATTAAATTTCTGATCACTTCTGCCTATCATTTATAAAATCCTGGGTTGTATAAACAGAGACATAGAATCAAGATCACAGGAACTATGAGTGCCGCTTTACAAAACCCTAGTAAGACCACACCTGGAATACTGGAACCAATATTGGTCACCATACTACAAAAAAGATGTTGAGACTTTGGAAAAGGTTCAGAGAAGAGTAACTAAGATGGTCAAAGTCCTCGAGACTAAACCATATGAATGACAGCTGCGGGTTTTGGGTCTAGCTAGTCTAAAGAAAAGAAGAATTAGGGGTGACATGGTGGCAGTATTTCAGTATTTGAGAGGATGCCACAAAGAAGAGGGGGTTAAATTATTTTCCAAAGCACCAGAGGGCAGAACAAGAAACAATGGATGGAAACTAATCAAAGAGAGAAGCAAACTTCCTAACAGTGAGGACAATTAACCAGTAAACCAGCTTGACTTCAGAAATCGTGGAGGCTCCATCACTGGAGGTTTTTAAGAAGAGACTGGACAGTCACTTATCTGAGATTGTATAGGTTCTCCTGTTTGAGCAGGGGGCTGGACTAGAAGACCTCCAAGGTCCCTTCTCTTCTCTTCTCTTCTCTTCTCTTCTCTTCTCTTCTCTTCCCTACCCTACCCTACCCTACCCTACTCTACTCTACTCTACTCTACTCTACTCCACTCTACTCCATCCCATCCCATCCCATTCTATTCTAGATCTGGGGTATCCAGCCTTGACTACTTTAAGACTTGTGGACTGACCAAGGAATTTTGGAAGTTGAAGTTCAGAAGTCTCAAAGTTGCCAAGGTAGGTCATCCTTTATATATATCCTCATTCAGAAAAGCTACCTATGTGATTCTAGGAACTGAAAATGACTCAAAGGCACATAAACAATTAAAAAACAGAGTTAGGATTTGTGTTGATATTTATCAATATAAATGGAGGTTTTTTATTTAACATGGTCATCCTTTTATGAGGTGGGACACCCCTTGTAACCTAAAACATTGTGTTGTTATTTCATTTTTCTGTGTCATTTCAAAACTATTTCCACCTTTATGAAAACCTAATCTAGCCTGGCTTACATTTTTATGCATCTGGAAATAATTATCTCTTTCTTTCTTTTTAGTGGTCTGAGCAACACCCACACCTCTTAAAATGTGTAATCTCTAATATTAATCCCTCAAAAAATAAACACAACACAGGGCTGACTGGAGCTGTCAGGTTGCCATGTACCAGTGGAAAAGCCACTCATAACAAAGAGAAGTGCCTTGGAGCTTTAAATCAACAGCAAAAACACAACACCAAAGAATCTATTGCTGTTTGCAAACCTGCCATAAATTCTTAATACTCACTGAAAATATCATGGCAGGCTTTGGATACCTTGTCTAAGTCAAATAAATTTTCCACTCCTTAAGTGCTCTTATTTTCCAAAATGCCTCTCTATAGTGTAAGTCCTGTCGTTCTGTTGAACTTTATATAAAGTGATTTACCTATAATTGGATACTTCAGCCCAACTCCCATTCCTCTGTTCGGTTCAGAATAACTTTTCCCTTATAGCAACTAAATCTAACAGGATAAACCTCTTTGTTTCCTCTTTTGGAGCTTGCTGTTATCTTTGGATTTTACAGGATTATATAAGTGAATGGGTTGTTAAGAATCAACATGGTAAGCCTATTGGAATCTAATGGAGCTATTTTCATTTTATTTATGTGAATCAAGAACAAAATATATATTGCTGACTTTTGATGACCTGATGGGACGGGAGACGATTTGATGAGCATCAATGGGAATTTTCCGATAATTTAGAGGGCTGTTTTCAAATAATAGTAGCAAAAGTTTTATTTGCTTACATTGTCCCTAAGTCCACTGAAAGCAGAACAATAGCAATCACAAAAAAGTTTGAAACAATCAATGTTATAATCATTATCTAATCTCAGTATTTCCATAATTTAGACTGATTTCAGGTACCGCAACTAAACTGAATGGTTCTTCACTTTGTTTGACTCTTGATGCTTTCAAAGTTGGTAAAATGAAGGTCCAGATTGTTGGGGGAAATATGTGACTCTGTAAACCACTTAGAGACAGTTGTAAAGCCCTGTGAAGCAGTATATAGGTCTAAGTGCTATTGCTGTTGCTATTTTTCTCATTTCAGAAAAAAAAAGGTGCTGAAAAAAGAAGAATTCAAGGGTTTTTTCAAACTTGGTGGAGGAGAATATTTGTAACTCGGGGCTGAAATGCTAGTCTCAGAAAGCACCAAGGACCCTTCTTGTGAAACTATGTTTGGAGATCAGAATCCAATCATACTTATCAGGAGTTGATTCCAAAGAGGAGGAACTAAAAGAGAGACGCATCTAAAACAGTATTCTTCAATCTCACCATCTCATAAGACCAATTCCCAGAATTCCCCATCTGGCATTCTGGGAGTTATAAGTCCACATGTGTTAAAGTTGCTGAGACTAAGACACACTAATCTAAAATTTGAGATGGGCAAAAAATGTAGGCCATAATATAAATGGGTGAATGGGAAAAGACTTGGACCAAGAACTGGAAGCTGATTGTCAATGGCATTTAAGGAAAATCAATATAAAATGTTTTGTAGATGGCACCTAGAGCTGACAAGACTGGTGAAAATGTATCCAAATGTAAAATTGGAATGCTGGAAGTGCAAAAAATAAAGGAACATTTTCCCATATATGGTGGCAATGTATAGAGGCTAAAAATATTGGAAGAAGATACAGAGATGGCTTTTTGAGATTATAAATTATAGACTGAAACTTGAACCAGAAACATTTTTATTAGGTATGGTCAAAGGGAAGTTGAGCAAGGATAAAAGGTACCTTATTGTACACATCTTAACAGCAGCAAGAATCACCTTTGCACAAAACTGGAAAAGCGATAGAATACCATCAGACGAAGCTTTAATTCAGAAGATAATGGATTGTGCAGATCTAGACAAATTCACGATGGAATTAAGAGGCATGGATGATCGGGAATACTATGCGATATGGGAGAGGTGGTATGAATGGGTGAAGTATAAAGATAAGAATGATGTATAGTCACAAAACGAGAAATATGTATATACAATGACACAAATACTGTTAATGGAAATGAGAGTTTTGCATTTTTGATTTTTAAAGAATAAAATTTATTATTAAAATTTGACATGGTGATTCTGACAGGTGGGAAAAGTAAGTGACCCTAATTGCATTATTGAGCCAGGTGCAGTGCCATTTAATAATTTAATTTAATTTAATTTAGCCAAATGAATTACCGTTAAACTTATTGGACATTCAGATGTAGTACATATTTGTGATTCAAGGTTTTAGAGATGGGTTCTCAATATTCTTCTGTCGTTGACCCCTTTGACAGTTTGGTATCACCTATGGAACCCTTCTTAGAAGTTCTAATTAAATGTATAAAATAAAATAATGTTATTTCTCCCCTGCCCCCATCTAAGTTCCCAGATGCCTGAAATCTATCCATGGACCCCAAATTAAAAAGCCCTGCTTTAGAACTAATTTTTCTCTTGAGCCATACCTCAATAGATTACCATAGAATAAAAGGTAGATGTCCACTTGCAGATCTAAAAACATTGTTATTCAAATGTGGGGTTTAATGTGGCCCGAAGTTAAAAAAAAAAAAAAAAAACGTAGTAAGGATTCTAATCATATTAACTGGAAAGTGAGCTTGGCAAATCACTGTGACTCCTAATTTGGAAAAAGAGCTATAACATCTATAGTGTGTCTTCTAGTATCAGATAAGGGATGAACAAGCACTTTTGCTATCTGTAAAATGTCTTAGAGTCCCTAGCAAGAGATCATTAAGAATCTGGCCATGCAGTCCAGCCCAAAGTGTGTGGCTTTTAATACAGCTTATTCCCAAGTCCAAGAGGCTGAACCACTGGCTTATTTCTACAGTATGACTTCTTCCCCCTCCCCCGAAAGTCCACGGCTAAGTTTTTGGAATTCCCAGAATGATGAAGTGCACGCAGAGAATTTTATAAGAAAAGACGGTTATGGTGCTGTATATACGGGGTTTTTTTCTTGTTCCTTTTAAACAATGCTGCTGTTTGCATTTCTTTAGCTGTTGCTTTAAAATTCGAATTCTGATGGCAAGTTTGAGATAACTCTTTTGCAAACTTCCGATCACATTTTTCCATTCTATCCATCCTCCCAAAGTAAAGTTGTAGAGATACGCTTAATTTATTCCAACAACAACCATAAAAATATTTTTTTTGAGCATTTCTAAGAATATAAATGATCTGATCCTGGAAGCCTGTACTTGCCCCTTTCTCCTCCTTTTTTCCCCTCTCCTTAAGTCACTGAGACTGTAAGTTCACATTCATTGCGCTAAAAAAGAAAACAATCAATCACCAAGGGAACTACAGAGAGACATTTCACATCACAACATCCTTATAATAGTCGAGATACCACTGCCTGTCTTATTGTCAATGGATGATGCCCATTGGAGGGTTGCAGTATAGTTACAAGCTGAGTTGCAGAAGGCTTGTTAGAAGATCAAAGAGCAGTTTGGGGATATTGTTTCCACTTCCCCACCATTGTAGATACCAGGGCTTCAAGGTAGATCAGACTAGGAAACCAATGATATGTAGGTCAATACATAACATTTATTTTATTGTATTACTTTTATTGTAAAGGGGATAAATGATGAAAGCAGTGTTGTGCCACTACAAAAAAAAAGCCACCTTTCCAATTCTTTTGTATATACATCATGACATATTCTTTTGTATATACATCATGACATATTCTTTTGTATATACATCATGACATCAGGCGTACACAAAGACACACAAACACAAAGGAGAGACAGATCTATTTGGGTGCATTGACATTCTGCTTCTCAATCAGCAGGACAAAATAAACTTTGCAGGTTGCAGACGGTTAAGTGAGAAGGTTGGACCAGAAGAAGACGTATAGCTTGTAGGGAGGCAAAACAATCGAAGGATCTTAGTTTAATGAACAAGGGAGGAGACATCAACTTTGCCTGTAGTCCGTGCTTCTCATCACGCTCCCCAGGTGTGAAATAAAGTACATTAAAGCATATCAACACACAAAGTAAGTAATGAATATTTTCATATCATATAGAAGAGGGGTGAGGAACCTGTAGTTTTTCAATTGTTCCATAGCCAGCTGCCATACCTAAGGCAGCACTAGAACTCACAAACACCTGGTTTTTAGCCTGATCCCTTAACCCAGAATTGCACAACATTTCCGGCTTTGGGGACTGGCAGGGGGAGGAGGAGGAGGATGGTTTGCACAAGTGGCGGGCAAGCATTTGGCTCCGTTTGCATAATCAGTGTGCACATACACCTGCCATTCACCCAAATGGAATGCGCATACATACACCCTCACCTATTGCTTGCACAAGTAAGGATGTGTGCCGTGGCCCACACATTGGAGACCCCTGCCTTAACCGCTAGACCAAACTGGCTCTCATGTATACGATAACGTATATGGCAGGAATATTACAAGGCATTCATAGATGAAAATATCCCAAAACAAAATATGAGCACAGATCATTCGAGAAAGAGTGAAATATTTTAACGTAATCTTCAACCCGTAAACAAGAAAAAACCACAACAACGTCAACACACAAGACTGACTAATATTCTAGTGAGTTATGCAAGGAGATTCAGGATATAAAGATTTTGGCTAATACGTGGGCAGATCATAATCCGGTACAGATAATATGGAAAAATAGTCTCTATAAAAAAGGTAGATAGACACTCAATTCGCAACTATTGAAGGAGGAAGAATATATTCAAAAAATTAGGGAAGAACTCACCAGAAAGAGAGGGAAAGCGGAAAGCTCTAATAAAAAGAATAGAGAAAATGGAAAATAAGCAAATGGAAACCCCAGGGGATAAGCAAATTAGAAATGAATTAGCGCTAGTTAAACATGAAATGAATATTTTAGATCAAGCAGAACTAATTAAAAAAATATTATATACAAAACAAAATTATTTTGAGCATGCAAATAAATCCGGTAGGTGGCTGGCATATAAATTAAGAAAAGAAAATCAGAAAAGAACAATATATCAACTAGAGGATAAAAATGGAATAACAGAGATGGATCTGGAGGAAAAAAAGGAAATTGCAAGAGAATATTTTGAGGATCTTTATAAACAAGAGGAAGTTGATTTAAATAAAATAGAAGAATAATTGAAAGAAGGAATTCTGTACCTTTTATCGGATGATAAAAAAGAGCTGCTTAATAAAGTAATAACTTTAGATGAACTAAATGCAGCGATTCAAAAACAAAAAAGAAACAAAACTCCAGGTCCAGATGGGTTACCAAATGAATTATATAAAGAGATAGGTGCCACACTAGAGAATATGCTATTAGAGGTCTGCAATGAGGTATTACTGGAAGCTAAAATTCCAGAATCATGGAAGGAAGCTTACATAACATTGATCCTGAAAGAGGGTGCAGATGCCAACCAAATAAAGAATTATAGACCAATATCTCTTTTAAATTCAGATTATAAAATTTTTATAGCGATAATGGCGGAAAGATTAAAGAAAGTAGTTAGTAACAAAATTCATTCCGATCAAAATGTCTTTCTTCCCACGAGGCAGTTTAGATATAATACAAGAATAATAATAGACATATTAGAATATTATGAAAAACATCCAGGAAACCAAATGGCCTTGGTCTTCCTGGATGCGCAAAAGGCTTTCGATAACTAAAATTGGGACTTTATAAAGAAGCAGATTAACTTGATGGACTTTGGAGGTAATTTTGTAAATATGTTAAATGCAATTTATGCTACACAAAAGGCTAACGTATTATTAAATGGAGAAATTACTAAATCATTAAAGATAAGGAAGGGTGTCAGACAGGGATGCCCTCTTTCACCTCTGCTTTTCATAACAATTTTAGAAACTTTGTTGGATAGAATTAGATCAAATAAAGAAATTAAAGGGACCAAAATTAAAAGTCAAGAGTATAAATTACAGGCCTTCGCAGATGATATGATTTTTGTTATTGAAGATCCAATAGACTCAGGACCAGCTTTACTAAATGAAATAGATAAATTTGGTAAACTAGCAGGATTAAAAATTAATAAGGAAAAAACTAAAATGCTAGTTAAAAATTTACCAAATAGTAAACAAAAAAAATTGGAAGAAAAGATGGGATTACAAATTGTAAATAAGATCAAATATTTAGGCATCTGGTTAAGAGCTAGAACATTAAATCTGTGGGAGGACAACTACACCAAATTACTGAAACAGATTGAAAAGGATTTGGAAAATTGGAATAAGATGCAAATTTCATTATTAGGCAAAATAGCAACAATCAAAATGAATGTTTTACCCAAAAATACTATATCTGTTTCAAACAATTCCGATATTATTGGATAATTTTTTTTAAAAGAATTAGATAAAATTGTGATGAAATGTATCTGGGCAAAGAAAAAAATGAGAATAAAAAAATATATTTACAAGATAACAAAAGCAGAGGTGGATTTGGACTCCCTGCCTGGGAGATCTATAAAGCAGTGGCATTAGTATGGATAAAAGATTGGATCAATTTGAGGAACAATAGAATTTTAAAATTGGAGGGCCACAACTTACAATTAGAGTGGCACACAGTTTTGTGGAACCCAAACAGCCAAAACAATCTTTACTTTACTAGACATGTATTCCGAAAGCCATTAATTAAAATTTGGGCTGATATTAGAAGAAATAATTATACCAAAATTCCAAGGTGGTTTTCAACAATGGAGGCAATGTTCCACTTAAATACGATGGATATCAGTAAAAAAAACTGAAGTACCACCAAATATTAGATAAAGAGGGAAGAATTAAAATGACACAGGAACTTGAAGCACTAGGGATAGTGTTTGATAATTGGTCATATTTCCAAGTAAAATTGAGATATAATAAAGACGTAAAGGAATATGGAATTGAGGTAAAAAAATACGCATTTAGACAAAATACTTTCAAGTCCTGAGAAAGGGTTGATTTCTAAATTATATAATTACTTATTAGAACATGAAATGGCTGAGAGAGAATCGTGCTTGAAAGGACCTATGTTAGCTTGGGGAAAAAAAATTGATATTAACTAAATCAGTGGCACATAAGTAGAATCTGTACAAAATGATGTATAAATGGCATCTGGCACTCTCTAGGTTGGTCAAAATATTTCCGACAGCAAACCCATGCTGTTGGAAATGTAAAGGGAAATCTGGCACCTATTTTCATTTATGGTGGACTTGTCCTGAGATAAAGAAATATTGGTTAAAAATAAAAGAATGGAAAGAAGAAATCATAGAGTGTGGCCTGGAGTGGAAACCGGAACTGTTCCTGTTGGGAATGATTAAAGGGGATTACACCCCTAAAGTAAGATATCTGACCATCCACTTATTGACAGTGGCACGGATTTCATTAGCACAATATTGGAAGAATCCAAACGTACCACCGATACATGTTGCTATTCAAAAAATGTATGAGTGTGCCCAACTCAAAATCAATGGGAAGGAGGACACAGATTATTTTAGGATATGGGATAAATGGTACAACTGGGTAGACTGTAAAAAGGGAAAACATGTAAATGAACCCAAGAAACAAATTATATTCAGCTGTCTATATGAAATGTATAAGAATAACAAAGGTGTTAAATCCTCTTTTCTTCTACATTATTATTATTAGCATTATATATTCACTATATCTTTTTATTTATTATATAAAAATTATGAATGTATTATTAATTAATAAATAGTTATAAACCAACGAGAAGATTAGTAGAGTATTGTGAGTTACTTAGTGATTAAGATGTGATAGTAAATGGAAATGTAAGAAGTATCAGTAATGACTATTAGGACCTATCAAATTCGATATCAAATGTAAAGAGGAATGTGTTATGTATGCACTATTGGTTTTGTATTTTTAAATTTGTATGTTTTTAATTCTTGTAAATAAAGTTTAAAATCTAAAAAAACAACAACAATATTCTGTAAAAATAATGTCAAGAGGGACACAACCCTTTTCCTGTTGCAATCCCCACACTTACATTCATCATTGCCACTGTACACAGAAGCCCAAGCCTCAGCTAAATGTGCAAAAGGGAAAACTGAAACACAGATATATGGGGCCCCTCGTGTAATCTGCAGTATAAGATATTAGCTTTATGAATTCTGTCCCTTGCATGTTTAAAGGAATTCCCACGGTGACCTTTATTCCATTAAACAGGGCAAGTATTACAGCCTGGAACAGGTGGTACATTAAGGTCTTTGATCATACTATAAACCACTTCTCAGTTGCATAAGAGACTATTGGAAATGTAATGAAAATGTAATGAAGGCAAAATTCTCACTTACCAAATGGTGCTGTGTTCAGCAGAGCTAATTGGATGGTAATATAAAATATTGTAGAAACAAAGCAATGGTGCCATAGGGGGAAGTGGTAATATCTTCCTAAGCCAAAAATGAAGGAATAAATGAAAAGGGCCAACTGCTAACCAGTCAAGTCCTTTAATGCTCGGAGATGGGACTAGTCCCTATGATTCTTACAAGTCACAATCTGCCTACAACCCTTGAAATATATTTTTCAAAATGTATATATATAAATTGATTTTATCTGGTTGTCTAGCTGAACATTGACTCTTTGTGGCTAACAATATAGTTAGTTCAAAACAGAACAAAGAATATCGCAAAAGATAAAAAGCATTCAGGGAAGTACATTGTTAAGCATTCAGGAAAGTTCTGATGTCCCCAAATATATTTTATTTATCATGAAGTGGAAGTCCTATGCATATGAGTTAGCATCACCTATTCAACTTGACATCCCCTAGTTTGATTTTTAAAAAAAGATTGTGGTACATGCTGCCGTCATATCCCACTGCAAGACAATTCCTTATATTCCATAAGAATTATACCAGTTAATCAAGAGTTGGTCTCTGACAGAAAGCCACTTAAAGAGAATAGAATAGAATTCTTTATTGGCCAGGTGTGATTGGACACACAAGGAATTTGTCTTGGTGCAAATGCTCTCAGTGTACATAAAAGAAAAGATACATTAACCAAGAGTCAAGAATCATAAGGTATAACATTTAATAATAGCCATAGGGTACAATAAGCAATCAAATCATTCTAGGAAACAGTCAATATAAATCCCAAGGATACAAGTGACAAGTCATACAGTCACAAGCAGAACGGGATGGGTGATAAGGAATGATGAGAAGATTAATAGTAATAATAGTGCAGACTTTGTAAATAGTTGGACAGTGTTGAGGAAATTATTTGTTTAGCAGAGTGATGGTGTTTGGGAAAAAGCTGTCCTTGTGTCTAGTTGTTTTGGTGTGCAGTGCTCTATAGCATCATTTTGAGGGTAGGAGTTGAAACAGTTTATGTCCGGGATGTGAAGGGTCTGTAAATATTTTCCCTCTTTTTGACTAGTGCAGTATACAGGTCCTCGGTTGAAGGCAGGTTGGTAGTAATTGTTTTTTCTGCAGTCCTAATTGCTCTCTGAAGTCTGTGTCTATCCTGTTGGGTTGCAGAACCAAACCAGACAGTTATAGAGATGCAGATGACAGATTCAGTAATTCCTCTGTAGAACTGCATCAGCAGCTCCTTGGGCAGTTTGAGCTTTCTGAGTTGGCGCAGAAAGAACATTCTTTGTTATGCTTTTTTGGTGACATTTTTGACGTTATGTGTCCATTTTAGGTCTTGTGATATGATAGAACCTAGAAATTTAAAGGTCTCTACTGTTGATACTGTTTTGTCTAGTATTGTAAGAGGTGGTAGTATGGGAGGGTTTATAGTATGGAAGTATAGAAGCATTTGAAATGAGGATTTACAGGGGCTGTTACATATAAGTTGGGTTGACAAAATCAGAAATGAGGAGGTGATAAGCCATCTGGGAAAGCCAAGGAAAATCATTAAAACCATAAAAAAGTGGAAGTTAGAATATTTTGGACATGTGATGCGACACCCAGAAAAATACAGCATACTTCACTTAATCCTCCAAGGAAAGATTGAAGGCAAATGAGGTCCAGGCAGAAGAAGTACATCATGGCTTCAAAATCTAAGGGACTGGTTTGGACAAAACTCAGCAGCAATTTTTCGTGTGGCTGTTGATCAAAATAGGATTGACAACATGATCTCTGACGTCCAATGACAGATATGGCACAACAAGAAGAAGAAAGGATGTATCCACAGATGCGGCTGCCAATGGCAAAACTTATTGTTTTGTCCAGGTCAGAGTGTCACAGGTCAAAGAAGCTAAGATGGCAGCCAAAAACATACACTCAGCATCCTGCTCTTTTCTAACGTGTTCCATATCCTCCCTTTATATATTATTATTTTTTAGCTTTTGATGTACACGTAGTCCTCGATTTACAACAGTTCATTTAGTGACTGTTTGTGAAGTTACAGTGGTGCTGAAAAAAGTGACTTATCATTGTTTCCCACACTTACGACCATTGCAGCCTCCCTGTGGTCATGGGATCAAAATTCAGATGTTTAGCAACTGACTCATGTGGATGATGGTTGCAGTGTCCTGGGGTCATGGGATCCGCTTTTGCGACCTTCTGACAAGCAAAGTTAATTGGGAAGGCAGATTCATGTTGCAACCATGTTATTAACACCTTCGATGATTCACTTAACATACGTGGCAAGAAAGGTCGTAAATAGGGCAGAACTCATTTAAGAAATGTCTCACTTAGCAACATAAATTTTGGACTCAGTTATGGTTGTGAGTTGAGGGATGTACCTGTACCTTAGATACTTTTTAAGTGCTGGTCTTTGGTGACCTTCTTCGTCCCCATGCTGGTCTTTGGCAGTAATAAAAATGTTGTTCTGTCCTAGGCTTCCCCAAAAAGCACTAAGCCAACTCTGAATCCCGTCAAAACCTCTTTTATTAAATTAATATGAATTTAGTGCATTCACATTCAGCCAACAGCTTGGCAAACAGTCTTGCAAAGGTATATCAATTAGCTCAGACCTTATCTATCCTGGAAAGCTGCCCAGTAAATATTTCCATGTGCAGTGCTGACAGGGAAGAGCTGGGTTACACAGACAAATCTTCACAAGCCTGGAACGAACAAACAAATGAATGAACGAGTTGTTTCCTGCAAAAGCCCCCTCCCCTTTTGTTCCTCTTTTAACCCTGATGGGAGGGGCCATTCATTGTCCACCTGCGACCTTACTCCCACGTTGACCCTGAGTTCTTAAATGTTCCTTCCTTTTGGCAGCTCTGTGCATGCGCAGGCTGGGAACCAGTTCCAGAAACTCCCATGCCTCACTGCTGTCTGAGCCCAAAGGCAGTTGATGACTACCAGCCTATCCTGGCCCCATCTCTGCCTCTGATGCAGAGCCCTCACCCGAGCCTTCCTCAGCCTCCAGGACTGGCCCAGGTTCCTCCCCAATCTCCTCGCTTTTCAACTCTGCTGCCGGCTCTGTCAGCCGCCAGCGGGCCACAACAAATGTGATTGCTTGATTGACTGATCGTCCCTGCAAGACCACTAGTTGAAGCATTACCTAGTCATCCTTCCCCTGTGTCTGTATCTTTCTATCCTGATGCCTACTGGATGAAGATCCTTTGGCAACACTTTTACAACACCGTGCCAAAACCATTCCACTCATACTAAGCTGGAGTTAAACCCACCAACTCCGAACTAACACCCCAAGAGACATGGTATTTCTATTGCTTACTCAGGAATCCAACCCTGTTTTGCCCTCTTCAGATGATTTTTGTCTCAAAAAAACAACCCTAATTTGGAGACAAAGATGACACTAGTTCACCTATCAATTAAAGGTAAAGGTTCCCCTTGCACATGCGTGCTAGTCATTTCCAGCCCTAGGGAGTGGTGCTCATCTCTGTTACAAAGCCGAAGAGCCAGCGCTGTCCGAAGATGTCTCCATGGTCATGTGGCCAGCATGACTAAATGCCGAAGGCGCACAGAACGCTGTTATCTTCCCACCAAAGTGGTCCCTATTTTTCTACTTGCATGTTTGCATGCTTTTAAACTGCTAGGTTGGCAGAAGCTGGGACAAGTAACGGGAGCTCACTCCATTACACAGTGCTAGGGATTAGAACCGCCGAACTGCTGGCCTTTCTGATTGACAAGCTCAGTGTCTTAGCCACTGAGCCATCGCATCCCTATCACTTATCATTTACGAAGGTGCAAATACAATATATCAGAATAAACATTTGGAAGGAACAATTTTCTCATTTGCAGAAGTTGGAAACAGCCACAAGTAACAGAATGTCAGTGGATCAGTGCTCCAAACATCCTTCCGATAATATTTTGTATTGAAAACCAACAACGACAGGAGCTACTGAGCTCACAAACAAATTACAGAAATAGGAGAGATGCTGCAATAAAACCACTCACAATGTATTTCATTTATACATGGATCCACCATAAAGCAGATATGATAGCCCCAGAAACAAAAATCTGATTGAAATAAAACACATTGGATAACTTTATCCTATTACACTTTGATTCTCATAATTTTACTGTAGTAAAATTTACTGTAGCCCAAGTATGGTTTTAGTTATGGTGAGCTTGTGGGGGGGGGGGGCACCAAGGCACTGAGAAGTGGGTTGAAACACAAAATAGCTTCTGGGAGAGAAGAAACTCAATTAGCAGCTTGAGCAATCTGCCTTCTCTTCAAAGGTTTATAGATAAGTTACTTTGGGTTTGTACGGCCATTTAGTTTGAGGGTCCTTCATTAAAAAAAAAAAAAGAACAAGAAAATGGTCTTGAAGTTGAAATTGTCACTTCAATAACTTTATAGTAATTAGAGCATTTCCCCCCTTGCCTGTCCACCTAATCCTTTGTAAAATTCAATTTTATGCATGACAGTTTTATTATTGAGAGCTACAAAAAATAGATAGCTTTGAGTGGAGTTTGATTCTTGATGATTACTTGGATATTATCAATGCCATTTTCCTGGCAACAATGGCTAGGGTTAGAATTCCTTTATTCTGTGGGTGTTTGTTTGTTTGTTTTATTTCTCAGTTTAGACTACAGTTGTGGCATTTGCAGGTTGCGTCCAATCTAAATAATCACCAGCTTAGTTTTGAGATCTAATGAGAAATAGTCAGATTTTGCCACCTCCTACGGAGAACTCCCAAAGCTCATATTAGTATTTCAAGCCACTTAAGCAACCAAGACTGCACAGAAAATCCAAACTGGGTTTACACCCAATGATTAAAATTTAATGATTTTAAATCAATATAGGAATTTCAGCCAACTTTTCCCAGACATACCTACCCCATCCCAAGTTGCAGTTGCAGGTGTGCTGGCCATAGTTTTGCTTCCTTGACCAAAATTGCACCTCTCACATTTCTTTTGTTCTGTTTCCTGTCTTTTTTCTCAAATGCTGCCTCTTTTCAATCTCTAAGCATTACTTTTGCAATCCAAGGGGGAGTAAAACCCTCCTAGGAGCATGCTGCGGTGATATTCCAAAAGGAAATTTTTTTTTACTTTAATTCTGAATTTATGTTTTCTATAACAAAGGTGCTTTTTCAAGAGGCAACTAAGCTCAGAGCTGAACAAGTTTCTTGGATGAGAAACAAAATGTCTTCAAAGAAAAACCAGAAAGTTCAGTTGCAATCTTGGAAAAGCACCTTTGGGATAACCATGACTTGGATGAGTGAGAATCTCCATGGACATATGTTTTCTGTAGTTTTACAATAACACCCTGCCCCCACCTCTGTGGTGTGTGTGTGTGTGTGTGTGTGTGTGTGTGTTATATATATATATATATATATATATATATATATATATATATATATATATATGTATATGTATGTATATGTATATGTATATATATATGTATATGTATATGTATATGTATATGATATGTATATGTATATGTATAGATATGTATATGTATATGTGTGTGTGTGTATATATATATATATATATATATATATATATATATATATATATATATATATATATATATATATATAGATTTACAATTATACCCTGCCTGTAGTATATAGTATGTATGTATGTATGTATGTATGTATGATAGATAGATAGATAGATGGATAAATAGATAGATATAGATATAGATATAGATATATAGATAGATATAGATATAGATATAGATATAGATATAGATATAGATATAGATATAGATATAGATATAGATATAGATATAGATATAGATATATCTACACACACACATCAACTGTATGGATAGATGCATTGTTTTTTATGCCTGTTTCTGGAAGTAATCCCTTGGAATAGCTTCCAGGTATTGGAACCATGAATTGTGTCATAGTTCCATAGACCCTTCGTCTTCTGAGTAAATTGCAGTTTTTTAATTCAGTTTCCCTCATGACTTGTCAAGATGCCTCTTTTGAGCCTTCGTAGCACAGGTCACTAAGTCCTGGACTGGAAAAATCTGTTCCAGACACAAAACTTCTAGGAAGCCTTTAAGTCATTCGCTACCTTTCAGTTTAGTTTCCTTCATACATCTGATGCCAAGGTATAAGTCTGAAAACATGCATATATTCTCCTCCAGAGCTCACAGGGATAAAAACAAAACAAAAAACAAAATCAGCCTTAAATAGTGAGATCAGCAAAAGCCGGAGAAGAGAAGGCAAAATAGACGATATCACTGCGTGCATGGGCTCATTTTGCCGAATCCGTCTTGCTTTATTGGAAACTTCTTAATTGATGAATGAGGACTTTATCAAGCCTGGCAGGAGTCGTTATGTCTGTGATTTTCCTTGAAATGCATCTGTCATGCAGCTCAAAATTGAATAGCCAGTTTTGGGCCTAACCAGAGACATGGCACTGACTTAAGGCACTCAGAAAGGAATGAATGATTAATGTACTTTATAGACAGGGTAGCGCTTGCACTGTCTCACATGCTTTTTGTATGTAATCTCCAGTGGTTCAACTTCAGATGGATCTAATGAAAAAGGACTGGATGTTTTCCACCTTCCTTTCCGAGCATGCTGTACAATTTATCCACTGACAAAATGTGCTAATGAAATGTCACCTTGGACAGCTTGCTAAAGGATTGATGGGCCGAAAGTTTTGCACTTTATTTAACTTTTGCAGGAAAAATGAATAAGTCCTCCAAACTCGCTATGATATAGAGATCCATTATGGCTTGTAAGTTGGGAAGGAGGTGCTGCGCTGGGATCAGGAAGGGAAAAAGACTGCAAATGATTACAAGGGAAACTGAATCAATTAAATACAAAGGCCAGGTACAGGGGGGTTAATGGGGGCTTCCATTTAAATCATCAAAGGCTTCTGTGTAAAAGGAACTCCCTGACCACTGGAGCCAATATTTGCAGGACTCAAGACGGTCATAAGATATTTCGATGCCATACCCCAGAGAGAAAGCTCTCTATCAGGACATGCTGGCTTCATGCTTTGTGCAGTGAATTTGCTTTGTTGGTGTTGTTGTTTTTAAATTCTTACATAATGTAATAAGCAAGCATCCAATTTGAAAATAAAAAATGCTGATGTAGGAGAAAGATGCTATCTTTGTCCTCGCCTGTCTTTTCTCTACACAAAATCCCCCCGATTCTTTCAAATACGTAAGCAGAAAAGACATGGGTCATTTTATATTTACAAATCCCCATTAATGATGGCAATTCACTTTCCGAAGCAGTGACCACACAACTATCCGTTAATTTACACCTTTCTGGATTTCGCGTTGCAATTTTGAAAACCAAAACAATGAGTGAATAAATATCTGTTCCTGGTCATGTGTGTGGAAAAAATGCTACTGATGGTGGAAATAATATGCCCAGGTGTGTAATATTAGGAGAAATGCTTTCACAACATGACTCTTAGAAAAGTGCACTGTTCTGACCCAAACCTTGTTCCAAGAAAGCAAACACAAGACAAAGGCAGCAGTATAATCTGTTTAAGTTTCAGATAAGAATCCCGTTTCTTCACAGATAAAAGGCTGCTTCCAACTAATTAGCTCTGACAAGAAAGAGCCTTGCCAAGTTTTTTCAAGTCTGACAAAAAACAACAGATAAGAAATGGTTTACAAGAGTTTTCAAATACCAACTGTAATGTCCACAAAGCTGCGTTCAAAACTTCTTTGCCTTCTGCAAAGAAGGTTAATTTCACAGCTGGCTTTTATCTTCTTGAAGGAGGGGCCATTACCTTGCAGCCTTACTCTTGAGTCGCCGTTGTAACTGTTCTTTCTTCCGAGCAATCCTTCGTGCATGCATACTTGGCACAGGCTCCTTGGGAACCTCCTCATTGCTGCTGCCAGCCCCCACAATCTCTGAAGGCAGCAGTCCACTCCCTAATAGTCCTGGCCCCTCATCTGAGTCCTCGCTGTCCTCCGCCATCTGCACCTGCTGCCAGCTAACCACAACACGCACACAAAATGGGTGTAATATACAAAATATGCAAAAATGTGCATATGTTGGACTTTTATTTTTGCTTTACAAATTGGAGGAACCTCAAGTGTAGAAATGAGAAGCTGAATGAAATTGAAGTGTCCTTCTTCCCTAATTCCTTTACAAAATCATGCAACCCATCCATCTCAGACTAAATGCAAATCAAAACTTCTTTAGTTGTCACATTTTTCACTAATAGTTAAGTTGCAATGCAGCGTTCAGAAATGCAACATGAAAACACATGCAGAGATGGAAAGATAGCAACACATGTGGATAGCTTCGATTCACATGTGAATGAGGCCAAAGGTCCCTTAGCATTTTCCACATTTTTTCCCCTAGCATAAAAGTGTGAAAACTTTGGCTGTTTAGCTGGCAATTGAAGTTTCCTAAAAGTTTTTGTCGTAATTAATTTTGCTAGGTGGTTAGGTTTCTTATCATGTTTTTGTATTAAAGAAGCAACATTTCAAGTGTTTACCGCAGTCCCAAGGCTCTGAGTATCTTTCCTTCCCATAGAACATAGAATAATAGAGTTGGAGGGGACCTTGTAGGTCTTCTAGTTCAATTCCTGCAGGCAAATGGTTGTCCAGTGTCTTTTTTGAAAGAGTGATGAAACACCCACAACTTCTGAAAGCAAGTTATTCCATTATTTGGTTGTTTTCACTATTAGGAAATTTCTCCTTTAGTTGTAGGTTGCTTTTCAGTTAGCTTTGTAGGTGCTTCTGAAACAAATACAGACCTTCTTGTTATGTTGTGTTGTAAAAGATAAAGGTAAAGGTTCCCCTCGCACATATATGCTAGTCATTTCCGGCTCTAGGGGGCGGTGCTCATCTCTATTACAAAACCGAAGAGCCAGTGCTGTCCGAAGGTGTCTTCGTGGTCATGTGGCTGGCATGACTAAACACCAAAGGCGCACAGAACGCTGTTACCTTCCCACCAAAGTGGTCCCTATTTTTCGACTTGCATTTTCTACGTGCTTTCGAACTGCTAGGTTGGCAGAAGCTGGGACAAGTAATGGGAGCTCACTCTGTTACGCGGCGCTAGGGATTCGAACCGCTGAACTGCCAACCTTTCTGATTGACAAGCTAAGTGTCTTAGCCACTGAGCTACCGCATCCCCTGCATGATGTGTTGAGGATTACTGAAAACAACATTTCCAGAGCTGATGCTCTTCCACTATGTTAGACTTCCATTCCCAGAATCTGTAGCTAATACAGCCATTGGTTAGGAATTCTAGGAGCTTCATTCCAAATATAGCTGAGAGCATAAGGTCAGCAAAGCATGGCTTGGAGAAAAAAAACAATCACATATCTTAAATGTCCAGGAAAAGGTTTTGTTTTGTTTTGTTTTTCCTCCAGTGCACCTTGGTTTATATCTTCCAGGTATTAGGCATTATGTACTATACAAATTCAGAGTCAATCCAGGTTCTCAGCTGAGTACAGACACTGCCAAACAGGGTTTTCTAAGCAGGACATATACACATTTACGTCTGTATGTCAGTTGCTTTGCAAAAATACCAAATGTATGAAGTTATTTTGTTAAATCTTAAGGAATTGAATGTAGGACAGATGACTAACAGAATAACAGAGATGAAAGGGACTTTGGCAGTCTCCTAGTCCAGGGGCCTCCAACCTTAGCAGCTTTAAGACGTGTGGACTTCAACTCCCAGAATTCCTCAGCCAACTTTGCTGGCTGAGGAATTCTAGGAGTTGAAGTCCACACGTTTTAAAGTTGCCAAGGTTGGAGACCCTTGTTCTAGTCAACCCGCTGCTCAGGGATGAAACCCTATACCATTTCAGACAAATAGTTGTCCAATCTCTTCTTAAAAGGCTCCAGTGTTGGATCATTCACAACTTCTGGAGGCAAGTTGTTCCACTGATTAATTGTTTTACCTGTCAGGAAATTTCTCCTTAGTTCTAAGTTGCTTCTCTCCTTGATGAGTTTCCATCCTTTGCTTCTGGTCCTGCCTTCAGGTGCTTTGGAGAATAGGTTCTTTATTCTTTATATTCTCTGTCTTTGGCCAACACCAGAAAGGGACGTGTCCTCAATTTCCCGATTCCAAATAGTTTCTGCCAATGAAGTTTTACTAATTTAAAGCTGATGGGATGAGAAGTTGAACCGGTGCTCCTGCTGGGGCTGAAATTACTTTTTTCAAGAAGAGTGGCTTTTTCAAACTAAGTACAGCCCATGGCATTTACTGTATGTTTTCAATGACCATTACACATGGCGGGGGGAACCTACTGTGTGCTAAAAATGCAAAGACTTAAATCTCACAGAGGTAACCTATTTGGACATGATGCATCACGTCAGAGAAAAGGTAGAGCCTCACACAACAGAAAACAGCTTCAGCAAAACAGTGGAATTTTGGCCTTTAAAGATTAGCAAAAAAAAAACCTAAGATATGAGCGTTCATAAGCTAAAATTCTTCTCTATCACTTCCACCTCTTTCTGCCTACTCCACTCTCCACTCCCCTAAATTGCATAAAATTCAAAATCACTCATATTCTACAAGTAGCTTATAAGTGCCGGGAATCACACTTTTAGTTCTAGGGTTCATGAAAGCTGAATATTTAAGCCACCATGCCAGCTTGAACTCTACCTTCCCCAACACAAACTAGGGGAAATATCAATATGAGACCTTCTACTCTATTTTATAAGATTGTTATTTTTTTTTTAAAATGCTAGACATTAATGAGGCACAGGTGGGTACCAGTGGTGGGATTCAATTTTTTTTACTACCCGTTCTGTGAGCGTGGCTTGGTGGGCGTGGCAGCGGAAGGATACTGTAAAATCTCCAGTTAGACAGAATGGACAGAATGGCCTAGATCAGGGGTCTCCAACCTTGGCCACTTTTAGCCTGGAGGACTTCAACTCCCAGAATTCCCCACCCAGCAAATCTGGCTGTGGAATTCTCGGAGTTGAAGTCCTCCAGGCTTCAAGTAGACAAGGTTGGAGACCCCTGGCCTAGATTACCTAGTACTATAACATGACCTGACTGCTTATGATAGGATGATATATATTTATTATAAAAGCAAAGAGGTCAAGTATATAGAAGGGCATCTTCAGGTGGGCTCAAAAGACCAAAGATAGAGGTCACACCAGCACAATGAAAGCCTTGTCCTGTGACACACTCTCTCTCTCTCTCTCTCTCTCTCTCTCTTGTGTGTGTGTGTGTGTGTGCGCGTGTGCAAAAAGGGTGAAGCATCAGTTGTGCTTCTGTCTGTCCTCACACACACGTTCTATGCTGCAGATGCTGCTAGGTATGGAATTTACTTTCTTTGGGCTCCACTTTCTTACTTACTAAGGATATGACAGTTTCTAGGGGAAAGAAAATATCTAACCGTGTCTATCCTAACCGCAATATCCCATTTATGTTATTTTGGGGCTGATATGATTACATTTCTTCCTTTCTGCAGGCCTTTATAACTGTGTTCAGTGATGTGGAATGAGATCCCCAAAGTACAAAACACAGTGACTGTGAACAAATTTGATTAGAACCTCTTAAGGTAGACAAGGAATACCATGCCCTGCAGATACTGTATTCTATAACTCCCACTAATTCTTTTCAGTGAGTAGAAGTTGATAAAATTCAAGGCACAGGACTATATTTCCTATCTTTCTCTTAGAGGAAGAAGTGCTGGATGAAAATTAATCAATGTGGGTGGTTATACACACAGAGAGAGATATAAACCATCTAACATCTATATCATCTACATCCATAAACTTTATTAAAATTCTACATGTAAAATAAAACATAAAACAGTACATAAATATATTGTATATATAAAAATATAAACTTGCAGATATAAAATTAAACATCTAGGTTTTTTTTTAAAAAAATATTACATTTCCACCTCTTATTTTTCTCATGGATTCATTAACCATTTTTGATTCTTTTATACTGTTATAATTGCTATTTAAATTTTTCCATCATCTCCCCTTATTTAATCTATAAAACCCTTTTATCATCAAGCTATTTTTCTTCAGTTTTTTAAAAATAATCCATAAATGAAGTCAAGTCTTTAATAAAAGCCTCTGCAGATTTCCCTCTCATTAGTTTTGCCAAATCTACTAAGTCCATATGTTAATTATCCAGTCTTCAACATTTTTCCATTTCTGCACATACAATAACCTTTCTACAATAAGTCACCGTGTTTTTTTACTGATTTCATTGGAAAAGGGTGATTATTTTCACCCACGCCCTATGTCATTTTTGGACCAAAATGTTCTGGCCATTTCACAAGTTCACCACACATTTCATATCTTTTGATTTCACCAGTCCACTGGGTGATTCAAATCTGAATATTAAATCCAACTAGGATAAAAATATCAACACCCCAGAAACAGCTACAGAGAAGTCAAGCATTTAAAAACAGTATCAATATAATTCAGCCCTCTATTGATCAATTAGCCCCAGAAGGCCTCTAAAGAGGCACTGATGCCAAAGAAGAAGTCACCCAAATTTTCTAAGCAGGCAACAGTATTAATAGCTGGATTTCTCTACTCAGACACTACTGTTCAAAAAAATAAAAATAAAACAGGAAGAAAGAATGGGTCAAATAGTCTCTACGATCCATGCTAAGTAGTCCTTCAAGCAAACATACAGCACTGATGTTCATAAGCAGAAGGACTTCAGGTTTATTGTTATATGCACTGAATCTCATTTGCAAAAGAACTGTCTCATAAGGGAAAAATTTCTTGACACATAACTGTACACACATAACTGTACATACATAACCGTACTTTTTTGCAAAGCATTGTAAATCTGCATAAGAATCTAAGTCAATTGAGTAATGTTGAGATGGATATGGATGTTGTCTTCTACCATGTCGATATACAAGATATTTTGACATTAGGATTAGTTTTGCAACCATATCAAAAAACAAAACAAAAATATAATTCCAGGACAAAATAGATAAACGAAAATACAGTAATAAGATATATATGCAATAAATACAAAGCATCAACATTCAGGTAAATAGCAATAACACTTAGACTTATATACCGCTTCATAGTGCTTTACAGCCCTCTCTAAGGGCTTTACAGAGTCAGCCTATTGCCCCCAACAATCTGGGTCCTCATTTTATCCACCTCGGAAGGATGGAAGGCTGAGTCAATCTTGAGCCTGGTTAGATTCAAACTGCCAAATTTCAGGCAGCCAGCAGGCAGCAGAAGTAGCCCTGCAGTACTGCACTCTAACCACTGTGCCACCACTGCCCTTCACCTTTATAGTCCATCTGTTTGATAGAACATGTTTTTAACTCAACTACTTTAACTATAAACTTAGCAGTTCTGTTTACAACGTATAGATTTGAGCCCGGGGGAAATAGGGCAATCTGTGATTCAGATCCCAGAGGACTGTTCTTTCAAGTAAGAGAAGTTAAAAAAAAATAAGCCTAAGAGGGCCATACGGTTGATGGTCAAAAAAACCCATGATTAATATCTTTGATGGCTTGGGTACCACATTTACACATTCTCTTATGATATCACAGGTGATGAAAGTGCCTCTATTAACCATGGACTCCAACAACACAGATCTTGCTCTAAAGTAGGCCCTCCTTGAGAATTGTGTCAAACTCATTGACTGCTTCTTTCTTGAGAAAAGAGGGAGAGAATGAGAGAATAAGAGATAGATTGCATTTATACACAAAAAATACGCATATATATTTTATGTGTGTTTGTATGTATGTATTTCGATGTATGTATGTGATATGCACACACACACACATATATACATCCACAAATATTACATAAGTGTTCCACTTTTAAAAATTCAGCACAGTTGTTTCCTTTCTACTCTGACTCCCTCCTTTGTTTGCCTTTCATTGTTTTAAGACTAATTTTTTTGAAGCTTTCCACTTTTAACTTACAGTATTTTATCCAATACACTCATTCTGCAAAGACATGACTTGTTGCCTTTGCATATTATTTAATCATTCCTGAATGTTTCCTATTTTCATGCTGTCAAATGTTTAGTCCAGTGAATGGTTCATTACTGCAAGGCAGGGAAAGGAATAGAAAAATTACTAAAGATAAAAGATAGCTTAAGGAAAGGATCCTTTCCTTTGCCATAACTAGAAACACCACGTAAGCAACATCAATGTTTTTATAGGCAGCTTAACGCCATGTCTCTTTGGCTATTCTCAAGATCATCACAGTCAGGGCTCTAAGAGAGACAGTGGGGGACATTCAGGAGTGGGATTCTACCGGTTCGGACAGATTCAGGCAGACCAGTAGTTTCCGTGATCTTTTGGCCCCGCCCACCTGCCCCTACTCTTTCCTGTGCTTTATTTCCTTGTCTTGGAGCACAGCTGATTCACACGGCAGAGCGGTTTTGCCACGCCTCAGCTGTTTTACTCACCAGGGCTGCAATAGAAGGTAAGGATTATAGCTGAAAATGCTTTTTTTTAATGGTGTGCATGTTTGCAAATTGCACATGTGTGAAGCACGCGATCACTTGAACCTGTTGTTACACCAGTTGAATCACACCACTGAGGACATCCTTGGCAGAAGGAAAAATAGCACTGCACGCTCACCTTGACTTAAAAAGAGAATAGATTCCCCATAAGCACCGGCAGCTTATTTGCATGACTTATAAATGAGATCATCTACCTCAGGGGTGTCCAACCTTGGCAACTTTAAGACTTGTGGACTTCAACTCCCAGAATTCCTCAGCCAGCTTTGCTGGCTGAGGAATTCTGGGAGTTAAAGTCCACAAGTCTTAAAGTTGCCAAGGTTGGACACCCCTGATCTACCTAAAACATTTTAATTTCTTAGACCTACCTATGAAGGAATTGTATTCCAAAACATTTTAATTTCTTAGACCTACCTATGAAGGAATTGAGTTCAAGCAGCAATATACAGATAACATTGATTTAAGAGTGTTGGCTGAGCGATATTTGGAATGCCATAGGAGGGCAACTCTTGCTGTAAATGATCATGGACGCCCTTCTGATGTTAACCTGGGTGCTAATACTAAGCATCCAATAGAGCAGGGGTGTCAAACTCACGTCATCACAGAGGCATCATGTGACATATTGGGACTTTTCCTCCCTTTGCTAAACCAGGTGTGAGCATGACCAACACGTGACACATCCTTCCCTTGGGCCACGAGTTTAACAGCCCTGCAATAGAGCATACTGGCCTCAGTATGGAATCCAGTTGTCTTCCTTTCCCCCTTGACTTCTTTGCCACAATGTTGTAGAGACTCTAGAAAAAGCACAGAGAAGAGCAACAAAGATGATTAGGGTGCTGAAGGCTAAAACACATGAAGAACGGCTGCAAGAATTGTGTATATTTCATTTAATGAAAAGAAGGACTAGGGGTGATATATAGCAGTGTTCCGATATATCAGGGTTGCCACAAAGAAGAGGGGGTGAACCCATTCTCCAGAGCACCTGAAAGCAGAACAAGAAGCAATGAATGGAAGCTAACCAAGGACAGAAGCAATATAGAACTAAAGAGGAATTTCCTGACAGAACAATAAATCAGTGGAAGAGTTGGCCTTCAGAAGTTGTGGATGCTCTATCCCTAGAGGTTTTTAAGAAGAGATTGGACAACCACTCGTCTGAAACGGCTCTCCTATTTGAGCAGGGGGTTGGGCTAGAAGAACTCCAAGGCAGTGGTGGGATTCAATTTTTTTTACTATGGGTTCTGTGGGCATGGCTTGGTGGGCGTGGCAGGGAAGGATACTGTAAAATCTCCACTCACTCCCCACTCCACTAACCTGTTTTCCAGCTCCGTTCTCCTGTGCAGGGCAACAAAAGAAGACCCAGACGATCAGCTGGGACTCGGGAGGCAGAGAATAGTTGGGGGCGGGGCCAGTCAGAGGTGGTATTTGCCGGTTCTCTGAACTACTCAAGATTTCCGCTACCGGTTCTCCAGAACCTGTCAGAACCTGATGAATGCCACCTCTGCTCCAAGGTCCCTTCCTGTTATTCTGCTAACCCCTAACTCTCTAAGTCTTGGAAGTTTCTCTCGTTTTGTCCTTCATTAGTTTCTCTCCGTTGCTTCTGCTTCTGCTTTCAGGTGCTTTAGAGAACGGGTCGACTGTCCTCTTCTTTGAGGCAACTTCTACGAAGAATTAGAATACCATTCCGATGGGAAAAACTAACGGTGTTTCGTACAGGAGCAAGAAACCAACCAATGCTGGATCAAACGTGAAGCAAAACCAGGAGAGAAAAAAGGCTCGGATGATGCCGACACTCCCACAGAACACCATTGGCCATTTTAGGCGGAGCTAGTTTGCCCCCTGCAGGACACCCTGGATAGCACACAAATGTGAACAGAATAAGCTAGCAACCATAGGCAGCCAAACATTGACTCTGTAATAACATATCGACTCCTGGCAAACAAACCAATGTATCATTGAACAAGTCAACCCAGAGTTTTCCACCAAAGCACAAATGACCCAAATTATTCTACTTTGGACATGTACATGTACCAATGGCATACACGAAATAAATGAATAAATCTAAGTCTTGTCTTCCTCTTGGGCTGAGGTTTGCCCTTTCTCTTTGCCCTGGGCTGACTTTTTTTTGACCAAGCCCATTGGATACCTCTAGTCCCTTCCCTTTCCCCCTTCCCAGCTTGCCTTCTCACATTTTGTCTTGTTTTCTCTCTTTTTCCCTTCCCTTGCAAGAGAACATTATTGGGGGGGAAATGTTTTCTATGAACATCATCATTGTGGCAATGTTTATTTTGGGGACCATGCATTGAGGATACCCTGATACAAGATTTATTCGGAGCCCCTTTTTAAGGACAAAGATGGGAGATGCCTCTTGTTGCTAGAGAGTACAGCTCCAGTTACGCCCACAGTCAAGGGAGTAGGGTCCTTCGGCATGTTCTTTAGCTTCTTTAATTCCAAGAATTAAAATTTTATTTATAGAGCATCCCTCCTTCTAAAGGAAGTAAAGGATTTATGAAGACCAGCTTTCAAAATCCATCTTCCTTGATCAGCCTTTTAATTTCTGCCATGACCCTATTGTTTATCTCTACCTGGTTATAAGATAAATGTCTCACGGCAGAAAAAAAAAAACATTTTAAAATCAGTTTTTAAAGGTGGAGGAAGGGAGACCAGATTCTCAATGAAGCTTATACCTCAATTCTTTCTCGTGATGTTAAAATCACCTTGTGCTACTCGAACAGAAGGGTGAAAAATGACTCTCTAGCATTCGAAAGCCTTGGAAAAGTTTGTGACATGCTGTGAATGTTATACCTAGATTAGAATCATACAAGCCATGTGGCATTCTGTGGAAGCAAAGGTTGGTCTTTGAAGAAGCAAGATAGATAAAGTATTGATGCTTTTGAACTTCGGATTGTGGAAAAGACTCCCGAGAATACTGTGGATAGCCAAGAAAACAAACCAATGTATCATTGAACAAGTCAACCCAGAGTTTTCCACCAAGGCACAAATGACCCAAATTATTCTACTTTGGACATATTCTGCAAAGAGCAAGCTCTCTGAAAAAGAGAGTGATGAATGCACCATCGGGGGACTTGAAAGATTGTCATGGATAAGATCTATCTATGTGGTTCTAGGCCTTTAAAAAAGACAAAATGGCACACTATCACATAATCAAAGCATTACATCTCCGCCAATTAATTCCAACATAGAAGAAAGAAAGTTCCACTGGTTTCAGAGAGATAGGCTTCTTAGTAACCATCCATGGAATTCCAGCATCATCCTTGAATTTATTGGACATAAATAAGATTGCACTGTTGGCTGTGTTTCCTAGTGCGAGCTCAGAATCCACCTATACAGAACCCCAAAAATAAAATGACACGATCCAGCAGTTGGTTTCTTACAGTGGCCAACCAGATGTTGCATGCAGGGGATGGAGACATGGCCCTCTCCGGCTAATTGTTCCCTGCTGTTGTCCCAAAGATGCTTTTCAAAAGGCAACTGGATTTTCTTGGTTTTTTTTTTCCTTGAAAATGTTTCACTTCTCATCCAAGAAGCTTCTTCAGTTCTGACTGAATGGGGTGGGGAAATAGAAGGATTTATATTATTTGCAGTCATTTGGTCATTAGCACTCTGAAGGTTGGTCCAATTACCTTTTGAAAAGCACCTTTGGGACAACCATGACCTGGCTTGTTGAGACTCTCCATAGACACAGAGGTGGTATTCAGCAGGTTCTGACCGGTTCTGGAGAACCAGTAGCGGAAATTTTGAGTAGTTCAGAGAACCAGCAAATACCACCTCTGACTGGAGATTTTACAGTATCCTTCCCCTGCCACGCCCACCAAGCCACGCCCACAGAACCAGTTGTAAAAAAAAATTGAATTCCACCACTGCATAGACATCTTCCCTGCATTTTTACTGAGTTTTACTGAGGGGGATCCAGAGCCTATCACCCCTGCTTGATTTTATAGGACAAACAGAAATCACT
The DNA here is from genome assembly GCF_049901735.1 of Notechis scutatus. Lineage (NCBI taxonomy): Eukaryota > Metazoa > Chordata > Lepidosauria > Squamata > Elapidae > Notechis > Notechis scutatus. The sequence goes on along the minus strand of NC_142010.1, from coordinate 187,521,840 downwards.
GAAGAGAACTAGTCCCATAAATACTTAGGCTCTGAGCCCTGAAGGACAAGCAGCACTTTGAATTGTTCCCAGAAATTGATTGGTAAGCAATGTAGTTCCCCAAATGAAACTACTATAGTTGCAGAACTGTATTCTGGGAAAGTTATGAGCGTCTTCAAGGACAGTCCCATGTAGAACACTTTTCAATAATTCAAATTGAGCTATATCAGCTATATTTCCAGTCCTCTAGTATTGAGACCAATTCAAGAGGCAAATTACTTATAGGCTGATAAGGCACATGTACCAGAAAAGAGATGGAAATCATTAAATAAATAAAGAGCACCTTGAGACCAGAACGAATATGAACTTGCATTGTGATAAATAGGTATTTTGTGATTAGCCGCAATCATTTTGGTAACCATTTTGTGAGAATGACTGTAAGATATTCTCAGATTCAAAAATTGACAATTAGCCTCCAAAAGTAAGTACTTCTGCTTTAAATCAATTTAATGGTTAGGTAAATTAATTAAAATACTTTTATTTTTAAAAGTGCTCAAAAATAATCAATACATAGGTCTTAAAAGTGGCAAGTACTATTTTTAAGGCACATTAAAGAGAACTTTCTTTCTGACCCATGTTTACATTAAATAAAACCTGAAAGTATGTTGAGAAACATTGCTTTTATTCATATTCAGAGTTTTGTGTATTTAATTGAAAGCTATTTTAACTGCAACTGATGCATTTCTCAATTAAAATGTCTTTAATTAGGTTATAGCCAAAACATTTGCCTCCACGCACCTGTCTACATCATACCAGTTATAAGGTGCCTTTTAATTTTATTTTTCTCAAATGTTGAAAGAAGGAATGATAAAATGATGATGAAAAAATATGCATGTTAATCATATTGTCACTCAAGCATGCCAAGAGATGATCTTTTCTTTTTTTCTTTTTTTGTTGAAATCACCTTACACATTAATTACTATATCCACAGAGATATGAAACTACTTGATCCATCAAATCCTTGCAATATGGAATCTATCAAGGTAAGAGGGAGAGAGAATTTCATGAATAGGTTTTACTGTATATTGCAAGCTTCCAATGTTCTTTTTCTTCTAATATGTGTTAGAAAACATGGCAAGCAAAACATAAAAATCATAGACCAAGTTCATCCTTGGCGAATTGATTTTGATGTCAGTGGAGTTGATCTCAAAATTATAATTGGCCTGCTGCTTTAAAATAGATTGTATTTTATGTGTAAAAATAAAGCAGAGGAACATTTTAATATATACCTCCTGAGCCAATAGTATATCAAGGTTTAATTTGTTGTAGTTCATGTACATAATAAAACATTGAGCAGATCCTGCTGAGAAGTACATATATGGCACACTTACTGAAGAAAATTAACTATGACAAATCGAAGTTACAAATGAAATATGGAATACGGTTGGTTCTTTGAAATAAATTCCATGTCTAATAACTGAAAACAGCATCTCTGAAAAAGAGCATATCTATTAAGAAGTAAGAACACATATTTCTAGAGGATTATCAGCAAGTACTCTTAAAATATGCTATATGTTATGTTACCTTCAGGGTAGACTTATATTGTGCTGTACTCTACTGTACCATACCATATCATACCATACCGTACCATACCATACCAGTTGAGGTAATTCCCTGTTAGGAGAATGAGTGCACACAGGGAGACGTAGTGAGAGTGGTGAAGAATAACACACCAACAGCACACAGCTACACTGTATAGTAAAATGTAGGTTGTTTTTTTTAAAACAAATTTTATTAATTTTAAAGACAAACAAATCATCATTAACCATTACATGCTTAAACCTTTTTCCATTATAAATTTTACAAGTCAAATAAAACCTTACTTTATACAATATAATTCTATTTTAAACCATTTCCATATGAGCATACAAATACCTCTTATCCAATTTCTCTTTACTTCTCTTTACTCTTATTCAATTTCACTATTATTATTTCATCTATTTCTTTCTGACTTGGTTACCATTATTCTCATTCTATATTTCTGCAAGGTTTTATTAATTCTCCCAGAAACATAAACACACAACACACAAACATATAAAAATCTTTTAGGAAAGTAACTTGGCCCCAGGTACCTCTCTCTACATGGACTTCAATTATATTCATGCTCATCTTACATGTCATTACTTATTTTATTTACCATTCTATATCTTCTATATTAGCTTCTCCACACATTTCACTCTTCTTAATTCTATCTTATTTAATCCATCTTAATTTGAGTCATTATATTTGTATCTTTTGTCCATTCTTTATTATCCTCTGTCTCATTCCTTATAATAATAATAAAAAGAATTTCTCCTGAAATCACTAATCAGAGTATGATGCCTTTCTATCTTCCCCTAAATTAATTAGATTAACATTTAAAATAACACCTAATACCCAATCTGATTCTGCTTGGTACATTCTATCTACTAATTTTTTTTTAATAAAAGAAAAATAATAAATCCAAAATGATTAAATACATAGTTAAATAATAGATCTAAATACTGAATCTTATAACATTCCCATTGCCTTTTCCAAAGACAAATGCTACTATAATAATTTTATAATAACATCAATACCATAGTCATATTAAACTCTTTAATTAAAACTCAATATTCTAAACATTCCCTTTAATATTTTATTAAATTTTAAAATCAATCATTACTAAACATTTCAACATTTCTTATTAACTCTTATTTAACATCTCTTATTAACTCTTAAACCATTCTAATTTTCTATTTCTAATACAAATGCTACAATACCATCTTATGTACCTTGCAAAATCTTTTTTAAAGAAATTGTACTTTACCCTTTGTCCCTAAAAAGATTCCTCTTTTCCCATCTGATTTCAAAACTTTGTGGCTTTTCTCCACCTTTTCCCTTTCTTTCTTCTCCCACCAAACCTTTCTACCCCCACTTCTCCTAGCCTCTGCCTTACTGGCTTCCCTTCTCTGTTGTGTTCCTTTTTTCTTTTGTTTACTATCATGATATTGATTTTGCACCTTATTTTTCTCTTTCTTAAGTGTTTTTTTAAATCTTAAGTCCTTCATTTTCCTTCCTTTCTTTCTTCCTTCTTTCTTAGTTAAATTTTGAAATTCATTAAAGATGGCTTCTTCTTCTTCTTCTTCTTCTTCTTCTTCTTCTTCTTCTTCTTCTTCTTCTTCTGCCCTCCATCTGTTGTAGTGTTTGTTGATAGTTAGCAAGCGCCATTTCTAAAAAAAAGGAAGGCTTCTTTCACACCATCTTTGCCATCTGTTTTTGTTTGCTCATATTCTTTTCTCAGTTCCTCAGCAAAAAAGCCATTATAAATCTTTTCTTTTCTTTTTTTCCCCCTCTTCTTCTTGCACCAACCAAGATATTTCAAAAAAATAGAACAATCCCAAAGTCCTCAATCAATCCAAGCCAAGACAAAGTTCTCACTTTCTCTTCCTGGGGTAGTATCAATCAAAAAAAGAAAGTCCAAATCTGTATCTTAAAGCCTTATTGGAATATATTTCAGTCTTCAAATCCTTAAGGCATCTCCTCCAACAAAATCTTAACATATAAATATATTTTTGTCCTCTCCTTCCCACTTATCACATAAAGCTAGTTTTTACCTGAAAAAGATAGGTTTCTCAGTATCCACTTATTGATTCCGTAGGGAAGGAGAGTAAACTTTCCTTTCAGCACCTCAAAATTGCCGCTTATTTTCTCTTCTGGAAAGAATCATTCAAAAAGCCATAATTTCCAGGAATTGTGTTAAATATGTCTTAGAGTCCTGGGTCAACCAAGAAAACTTTCACTCTCAAAGGCTTTCTCCTCTTCCTCCTGCGCATTCTTACCCAGCTGCCGCTTTTTGTGGCGGCCATTACAGACCGCCGCTGCACGTCTTGGGAAAAGGGGTTCTGCCGGCTGGGAGGGGTCTGCAACACCCCAAACCCCTCTCCGGATCCCCCTATCTTCAGCCACCCCTGCAGGGCAGCCTTAGCTCCAAACCCGTCCGGATCGGAGCACCAAAAATGGCTAGTGCAGCAGGGATCGCGCAGATATCGCGAAACCCTGCCACTGCAAGCCGACAAACCGGAAATTCAGTAAAATGTAGGTTTTACTTCCAGTAAACGGTTAAGCAAAGTCCAAACAAGCAGTCCAAGTCATTCACGGTTAAAGCAGTCAGTTTTCAGTCCAGGTATAATCCAAATAACAAAGTCCAGTATCAAAAACAGTTCAGTAACAGACTTACATCAAACCCAAAAATAACGATGATCAGTAACAGGAACACTCTTAGCAACAGGACAGGAACTAAAACAACCCAGGTTTCTGGCTCTATCTTATGGCCGTTTGAGGAACCACACCCAATTACAATTTTAGCATTCCCTTAAAGAGACAGTATTAAAATGTCTATCCTGGTTTATATATTTTCCAACCCAACTAACTGTTAGGTGACTTACATTCCTAACAATACCATACCATACCATACCATACCATACCATACCATACCATACCATACCGTACCATACTATGTCATAACACACCACACCACACCATACCATACCATAACACACCACACACCATACTAATGCTAATAGTGTACTACTATCCCTCTGTATAGTGATTTTCAGAACTACATAGGCAAATGAGAAAGGACACTCAAAGAATTTCTAGTCAACATCTAATCAAAAGCATTAATACAATCAGCTTGAACTAATTTTAGAGCTGTGCAGACTGTTCAAAAGAGCATTTCACTTTCAGAATTAAGGTTTTATAATCCCGGCATATACATCTAATGGGCATTTATGCACATATCCCACTGACCTCAAAAGGATTTCAAGGTGACCAGTCTGAGTATAAGTAGAGTACTTTTAAGAGAACATTGGGAAAGACACTACTGTATATTAGAACACAGAACATAGAATAATAGAGATTTTTTAGTCCAACCCCCTGCTTGAGCAGGGAAATCCTATGTCATTTCATATAAATGATTGTCCAGTCTGTTCTTGAAAGCCTCCAGTGATGGAGAGAACTCACAACTTCTGAAGGCAAATGGTTCCATTGGTTGATTCCTTTCACTGTTAGGAAATTAGCTCTAAGCTGCATCATTCCTTGCTTTGTTTCCATCCATTGTTTCTCATCCATATTGTTACTCTGAGGAAAATGGAATGACCTGAATTAATTGCACAGACTCACTAATCTTTATACATTCAAGGCATAAATGACCATTAATATTATTAATAGTCCACCCTTCTCTCTATTAGCTTATAACAAATGATAGTTGTTAGCATTGAGCAAAACCTGGATTCATACAACTGATTTGAAGGTGATTTGATTCAATCTCCAAATTTAATTGCTTTTCTGAATCATCACAACATTCCCAAATCAACAATTTGATGCTTTTGAATTGGGCTGAATCAATGATTCGAATCAACCAGGTTTTGAAATCAGAGCAGAGCCTATCCATATACAGTATACCCTACTTTTGGGGTCATTGTGATTAGAAACAAGGCTATTAGTAAGTAGGATTAGGTGGCAAACCTTATGTGGCAGAGTTGGGTAGGGAAGGAGATGTACTGAAATGAGTTTCCCAAGGACAGTAGATTATGAAGTAGATTATGCTGCTCTGTTGACAGTATGCAAGATTAAATTTTTGGTTCCAGCCAACTTCTGTATACAGAAATAGCAAGGGAGTATCATTTTGTCCTTCATTTCTGGCAGCGAATTTTTTTTGGATCTTGATGGACCTCTGGCCTTTCAGTACATCAGAATAGAATATAGAATAGAATATTCTTTATTGGCCAAGTGTGACACCAGCAGTTTCTAATACTTCGATGGCACAGCCTCTTTCTAATTATATATGAACTAAACCGCATCTTCTTTGCAAGAAAGGTTTGTATGTCTGTACCATCAAGTAAAAGCTTTTAATCAAGAAAAAATATAATATCTAATAATGCTGGGATCATATAAATCTTTGATTCTATAAAGCAATATGATTACCAGTCTGGGTCATTTAATTTTTCCCTCCCTTCAGTAAGGGATTGATTGTTATTGAATGTAGAAAAGCATTCATTTTTAATGTTAGACTATGTTCATTTCCAATATATTTTAAATCAGTCAATTTTTTTCAAGTCTCATAATATGGGCCCAGTTGATAATATTTTTTACTAAGTGAACAATCAACAGATCCCAAACATAAAAATAAAATAGATCAAACATATATTTTTTAAAAAATGCATTTCACAATGTAATTTATAAAAATGTTTCCTCTCAAAACAATACCAGCATTTCAATTTTTCTGATAGCTAAAGACAGTACTACATGAACCTGATTTTCTAAATTTCTTTATTCACTATATCACACTGAATCCTATAAGAAAAACCCTTACATTATGGACAAATATAAGCAAAATAGTAAATAAATGTGTCCTTTTGTAAACTGACCTTTTCCTAATATTATTAATTATAGGATAAACTCATGTTTTAAAAACATACAGAATTTTAAAAAGCTTGATTTATCACAGAGTGCTTCGTGGGTAGTTCATTCAGTGCAATCGTTTAGTTTCTGATCTCTAACTCAAGTGATATTGCTTTTTCTGAAGACCTACCATGGCTGGAGATCTGAAGAAATTAAGCCAGGAACTCTTTTTTACATGAAGCTGAAGAAAAGCTGTGGTTGTGCAGTGGTTAGAGTGCAGTACTGCAGGCTATTTCTGTTGACTGCTGCTGCCTGCAATTTGGCAGTTCAAATCTCACTAGGCTCAAAGTTGACTCAGCCTTCCATCCTTCTGAGGTGGATAAAATGAGGACCCAGATTGTTGGAGGCAATATGTTGATTCTGTAAATGGATTAGAAAGGGCTGTAAAGCAGTATATACCTCTAAGTGCTATTGCTTTTGCTAAATTACTATTGATTATTTATGTGATTTCTAGAATACAAACTTAAATGTCTTGTGCTGGTGGAACCTATGGAAGGTCCCTACCAGTACCTTGGTTAATGATGATAATTGGGACTGGAATTTATATCACTAAGTGATGCAGTCATAAAGTGTGACCTCACTAAGTGACACAATTGTAAAAGATGATATCATCACATGACTGTCCTGCTTAGCTGTTCTGCCCCTGCTGGTTTCCATCCTTAAGTGCAACCTCACAATCACATTTGCAACCTCTGGTTGGCTTTTCCATTGAGTTCACTTGTCAGAAGATAGCAGTGAAGGTTACAAATGGTGATTATGTGACTGTACTACACTGCAGCACTGCAATTGTGAACCAGTGTCAAGTTCCTGTCAGAGTATGGATCCGAGGAGGAAGCCGGACAGGGAATGGGAGTGTGTCTCTGTTGGCTGTGGAGGAGGCTGGGGAAGGGCAAAGTCCATCTGGGCAGAGCAGGGAAGAGATAGAATAAAGGAGAGGGAGTTCAGAGGAAGAACCAGGCCCACCCCATCTTCATCCTAGGGCACGCAGGGAGGAACAGAGAAGAGAACAACGTGGGTTGCATGGCTTACAGGGGAGGAAAGGACTCTGATTCCCTTCATTAGTCACAGCTGGGAAGACAGTTGATAAGAAAGGCAGGCTGTGTGTGGCAGGCTGCTGGGAGCAAACATGACTTTATCCTGTGTTGTCGTGGCTTATCTGTGTTCTTGGTGTCTTCCCAACTGTGTGAGTTTTGCCGTGCCTTCAAGACTGAAATTCTTGCTCCTGCCCTGCCAAACTAATTACTTCAGTTTGGCTTGTTTGGACTTTAAGTTACAGTTTGTGTTGCTCATGTTTTGGACTTAATTTTCTGCAGTCAAAGGCTGTTCCTGGGAGAGTTTTTCTCCAGCCAAAAGGTAACCTGGACATTGGGGGCAAAGTTGGAAATAAGAATATAAGAAGAACTTTATTGTCATTGTACAAGTACAACAAAATTGTGGATGCACCCCAGCAACTGTTCGCAATACAATAAAACCAGAGCACTTAAAGATGAAAATAAGAAAAATAGAGTACCCGTGTCTCCATTTGCAATTAGAGAGTACAATATCTACAAATATAAAGGGACTCATTGATTATCTGACTGTGTTACCTTTGTGCCATGCCCTGGGTCATCACAACCAGTCAACCAATCTCTGTATTGTGATCCCATGACTATGGGAATCCTATGACAGTTAGAACTTTGAAGATCCATTGTCCCAGCGCTGTCATAACTTTGAACAGCTGCTAAACGAATCTTTGTTAAGGAAGGACGACCTGTAGCATGAAGTTAGTTTCATGTGATCTTATGTGTTTCATGCAAAAGAGAAGTTGGCTTTATTTATATTAAATACCATAGAGAATGCCTTATAAGAGCTGCAATTATCTAGCAGTGAAGTTACAATTCAAAAGCTGGAACATGGACCATTAATTCATAGAGCTTGAATGTGTCTTATTCTTCCACATAGACTACCTTGATAACATTCCTAGTATGTGAAAACTATTGGGACATCAATAATTGTGGATTTTATTGGCGTGGGAACTGGCTAAAAGAATCATCCTAGGCTAATCGCAGGAGAGATCGATACCTGATTGCTGATCTAAGTTATTTTTCAACATTTGAATTCTCTCTTTAAAAAAAAAATCCTCAAGAAAAAGCCAAGAAGGAAAACATTTAACCAATGTACCAATAGGTTTTATTTGGGATTTTTTTTCAATTGTTTTACACATCTTCCCCTCTTCCTTTTAATCTTAATTTTAATGCTGGAGTTATATTACATTGTACTGATACAGTACACATAAATTTTATTCTTCTAAAGTTTAATATAACAGAAATAAATAATAAAGCTGTATCTTTTAATCAAGTATATTTCACAATGATTTTACCTGTTGTCTTGGTTCTCATTTTTATTCCAAGTTCAGTACTTTTGTTACATGGTTTCTCTCTTGATGTTCTAATGCAGTCTGGGCCAAAAAGTATAAAAATATAATGAATAAATAGCCGTTAAGATCTAGGATCACTTTTGAGATTTAGGTCTGCCTAATTTATCAAGTGCTTCCCTCTTCAATTTCTCATTTTATTTAGAAAAAGAGAGAGAGAAGGATGAGGAGTGCTTTGGAATTAGAGCAAATATCCTGTAACATAAAAACAGTGTTGGATTTGTTCTGAGTTGTTTAATAGATTACAAGAAATGTATAATAAATACTGCTTCATATCTTTTATATTAGGTTACCTTACTGCAGGGTTGTCCAACTCACGGCCCATGGGCTGGATGGATCACATAGTGGCCATGGCCACGCCCGGTTTAGTGAAGGGGGAAAAAAAATCACAATGCATCATATGACGAAGCCATGACGATGTGAGTTTGACACCCCTGCCTTACCGCTAAAGATGATTCAAACAGTTAAGAGTTATTTCCAGCCAAGTTAACATTAACAAAGATGTTAAACAGAAGGTGAAAAACTAATATTGTTTATGTTGTGATTGTGGGGCTAAGAATATTAGGCTTCCTCAGATCCAGATGTCAAAACTCTGGCAAATTTCCAGATTGGCACGAAAGCATGAATAATATTCATGATCTACCTTGTAGAAATGTTTCAAGGAGAGCTGCAGTCCTTTAAAACTCACAAAGTACTTTTAGTGACAGATTATTTTGATTGGTGTTTAAATGGTTTTTAAACAGAACAGTAATCAACAAAACATTGGAAAGGAAAAAAGAAGAACATAAGGACAAAAAAGCTGCCTAAAACCGAAATAGCACAAAAGAAAAATAAACATTTGGGAGTATGTATAAATATATTGGCAATTTCACAGAGAGATACCTGGTTTGACTCAATCCTGCTTAAGTAAGTAAAGAAAGTAAAGTCATCTAGATACCCCCATGTAGTTTTCTTGAGGGTAATACTCTATAGAAGCAATTTTTCTGTTGCCTTCTGGGTTCGCTTGTTGGTTTTCTAGTCTACCCAATCACCTGCTGTATGAGAAGGTCTCCCGTTCAAATCCTGATCCTTCCTATCCCAGATCAACTTCAGAATCCAAACAAGATCAGCCAGGTGGTACCACCTGCTAAGATTCAAACTTTAAATAAAAAAATATATATTAGAAATAAAATTTATTTAATCTCTCTATAATTTTACAGATATAATTAAAATATAAGATAGTTTAAATATAATTATGAAAGCACTTTTGAGGCTTATTGCTGCTCTGTTAATTTTGCAGCCAATAAATTGTTCACTCCTAGATTGGCTGCCCAACCCCTTTATACATTATCCTTATATGGGCATACCTAATTATTTGGGAAATCAGCTTGCAGCTCATGTGTCTGTATGTTCAATTTCATAGTGCAGCCATAGCCACAGCCATCTGGTATCTCCTCATACTTAAACATCATGGTTTAGAGCTTTTTCTGGTACCAACGTCTACCACAATTATACTTAGAATCTGGGTTCTCCCTATTTTAAATGATGAAAAAAATATTTTTCTTTAACAGAGTTCAATATTAACACTTGCATTAAGAATTGCAAGAATGTATTGAATTATTGTAAATTAAAGTGAATTTATTATAAATACAATGCAATGCAATATAATTTGGAAGGGAGGGGCATTTTGAGAATCCAGCTGAACACAGCTTTAGTTAAAAGCTTCTTTCCCTTACAGAAAAAAGTATAATTTTTGAGGTTCTATTTAGATGTAAAAGTGATGAAGGCAAAAGGGATTTCATTACCTTGAGTTATTTATAAAAATAATAAAGCTGGGATATAATTAAATAAAATGAAGTCACAATGGAAGCTTATAACCAAGAAAAGACATGACTGCATTAGGTATTTCCACCCTTCTCTTGAGAGTAAAAACCAGTGTTTCTTCATATGTTATAGCTATTATATTTGTGCTGCAAAAATCCAGATGGCCACTAGATGGGAGCCAAGATATCTTGAGAATTGTATGGCTTTGCTACTATCCCATAATTATTCAGATTTTTGAAGCTCAAATATGGTAGCCCTACAGAAGGTACCTACCTATGGTTTAGACTAGAGTTTGATGAAGGATACTGATTTTGAGGGCCTTGCTAATATAAGAATACATTCTTCCTCTATATTTCCTCTGCATCTGTTGGCAAAGTACTGCATTCTTTTTTTTTCTTGTGAGCCATCTATATGATTAGCATATTAAAGAGACTTGAATGAACAAAGGTGTGGCACAACAAATTAACAGGCCTAAGGGAAATGTTAATTAAATGTAATGTGAAAGAATTCTGCAGCTGGAATATTGGTTTAGCTCTTAGTGCAGATGATTGGCAAACAACAGGAGAGAAAAAAATAGTAATTCAGATTTCAGTTTTCAAAATGACACTTAAGGATACCACAATCCTGAAGGATGATGATGATGCTTGATGATGATGATAAGGAATAGCTTGGCTTGTTAAAACCACATCAAAGCAAAGGTGAATTTTGTAAGTCCGCCATTTTTCTCATTACTAGATTAAAATCTGAGCGGTATCTTTACCTTTTCATTTAGATTATACAGGACAACAGTTTTTTCCCCAAAAGTTTTGTTTCCTGATAAACTTTTGGTGATTTTGATAGACCTTTTCAAATTATATTCAGAAAACAAATATAATTTCAGAATGTCTGTATCAAGTAGGAATCTTGAGAAATATGAAGTTAACTTTTAATTATAATCACTTAATATTTCCGATGCACTGCATGAATTCAACAGGTCCAAAAGTGTTTTCCTGCTGATTTTCATTTGTACTCAATGTCCAATGCATCCAACCCTTGATGGATTCCAGTTGCCCTGATACTGTTTTTCTCACTGTGGGAATGTCCTAGTGAAACCTTTCATCGTGGTCATTATTGACTGCATCTGGATTTTCAGGAAAGAAGTTCCAGCGTGAATGATGCAGAAAATGAATGTTCAGTGACATATTGCACATAGTGGTAAGAAGTTTGTCGCCCAGCTCAGTGTTAATTTGGCACTGTGTAATTGCCAAGAAAATTCTCAACCACCTCATTGCTTTCGAGGTAATTTTCTCTGGCCCCATTAACAGATCTTCAAACCCTTATCATTCATGACATTTCTGATCTGTAGACCAACAGAAATGCCTTCCTTAATGTTGGCATCAGTTATTCTTGGAAGTATGTATCTTAAATAATCTATCTTCGCCTTCCTTGTTCATTGCTTTCAGGAAATTTTTCATCAGGCCAAGTTTTATGTGAAGCAGAGGCAAACGTATCTTTGTCAAGTCCACAAGTAGTTCATGAACCACATTTGTCTGTCCTGGAACCAAATAATTTCAGAGTGTCCATTTCTTTTTAATGTAATGCAACTCTCTTTTACCGCTGTCCCATTCACATACGTAACAATGGCATCTGGCATTTCTGAACTGCATTCCAAGCAGTACAGCTGCTATTTTCAAATCTTCACAGATATTCCACTTGTATTTGGTGTACCGAATATGTTTCAACAACATTTCCATGTTTTTCTATGTTTCTTTCATGTGCTCAGTATAGCCAACAGGTGGCTGAAAGGTGTATGCTGACATGGTGTAAAAACAGAAGATTTCTATAAAACAGTATGTGTTTAATTATAGGTTATTTTCATGATTAAAAGCCAAAGACATGTCTGATACATCCAAAAGTATTCAGAAAGCAAAATCTTTGTCCTCTAGTGTTACCAGTAGGCTTCTTAAATTTGGCAAATTAAGGGGAGAGTGATACCTTGTGTGTGGGGGGAAAACACTTCATTTTCATCATCTTCTAATTGAAATTTAGTCAGGGGCAAAAGAGAGAGAGAGAGAGAGAGAGAGATGTTTCACGACATCTTAGTTCTCCAACTCTACATAGAGAAATAGTATTTCCCATTCAAACACATATTAAATCACACATTTCCCATTCAACACGTATGTGTATTCCCAATATGTGTATTCTCAATAGATATAGAGAAGTAGTATTTCCCGTTTAATCTCACATTTTATTCTAGCTAGTTCACCATCCACCACCCTCCTTCTTATGAGTGTATGGAGATTCTCAGTCACCCAGGTCATGGTTGTCCCAATGGTGCTTTTTCAAAAGGCAACTGGCCTTTGTTTTTTTCTTGAAGACGTTTACCTTATTATGCAAGATGCTTCTTCAGTTCTGACTGAATGGTGGAGGATGGAAGGATTTATATTCCTTGCAGTCATCTGGTCACTAGCACTGAGAATTATTGAGGCCATTTGGAGATTTATTCGTGCCTTCAAGGTCATAAATGAGTGTGGACAACAAGAGTATAAATAAGTGTGGACAACATTTATGACACAGTCCTTTCAGCAATTCTAAGAAGATTCCACACCCATTTGCACTATTCAAGTGACTTTGAGGGATAAACCTCCAAAGGTCTCCAATGATTCTCAGAAAGAATGCTAACAACCAGATGACTACAAAGAATACAAATCCTTCCATTCTCCACCATTCAGTCAGAACTCTTCGATGAGAAGTAAAACATCTTCAATGAAAACAAAGAAAGGCCAGTTGCCTTTTGAAATAGCACCTTTGGGGTCCTCCTTATAAAGATCATCTCATAATTCCTCCAAGGTGATGACGTTTGGCCCAACTGTTTGGTCACCAGAGCCTGTTATCTGACCTAAAGAAAACCAATTTACAGCCAGGATGGGGAGAATGTTTTAGAACAGTGGTCCCCAACTTTTATGGCTTGGCGGCCCAGCAGGGACAGGGGAGAGGGGAACCAGGCCACGCATGCGTACAAATTAATGATAGCTCCCAAGCCATTAAATCAGAGATAGGAAGACAATACAACATTCAGGAATTATTGCTCTCCCTCCTTTCTCTCCTCATTGTTTACTCCACCTGGGCTGGTAGTAGAAGAGAGAGGACACACAAGATCAGAAGTTTCCAGGGACTGTTGAGTCTCTATTCAAGCATGGACATCACATGTTTCACATGTGGGCTCAAGAACATTCATGAACAGTAGGTAGTGTGAGGTGAAAATCTAGAAACCAGAGGAATGCAAATAATTTCTAGTGACTGGACAAATTGTTTTAGGTGCCCTGCATATTTCTGTACTCCTCCATCAGTGATAAAGATAAAATTAATTATGCAAAATGAACAAAAATCTGCTTAATTTGCATAATTTATGCAAGCAGCAAGATTCAACTTGCTCAGTGGAGAATTTGGATTTTCTTTTTTACTGTTTATTTTAGTTTTACAAGCCTGTAGATAGATCATAAAAAGACAATCAAGGCAGACCATCTGGTGCAAAGAGAAAAGGAAAAAGAAGAGGAGGAGAAAGGCAATTCAAAAAACAATATTTTCCATTCCAATGTTAAACAGAAAGTGCAACTGGGGTTATAAGCATAAGATTTTTAAGCACCCTAATAAATGTGAAAAAAAAATCCCATATATTTATCTTTCCCTTTTTATTGGGGTGTGTACACACACACAAGGATGATTTAATCCTGAACAGTTTCTTGGGAGAAATGTCTCTGTTTGGAGCAGATGACAAACAGGTCAAGTAGACATAATGTCTTCCCAAGATGTTAGCGGCTGGTGTCCACTACTTGTTCTGGATATCAGATGCCACCTCATGCCACTATCGCCTAGTGCCAGTCTGCCATGAACTCTAGGGGGTGGATTGGATGGGAGGAGGGAGGTTTCAAGAGAAATGAAAGGTTTCTCCCTGAGATGCGGCTTCAAGGTCAACTGACTGGGAATGGAACTAGCTGCATACCAACCTCCACTTGAAATGACCATTCTAAACACATTTTCTTTGAATTTGATTGGACGTGGGGAGATAGCAAGGGGAAGCACCTAAGGGAAGAAAAAGTTAGACTTGGAGATTTTGGCATGCACAGCAGTGGTGGTATTCAAATTTTTTTACTACCAGTTCTGTGGACGTGGCTTGGTGGGCATGGTGTGGCTTGGTGGGTGTGGCATGGCTTGGTCAGTGTGTCTTGGTGGGTGTGGCAGGGGAAGGACACTGCAAAATCTCCATTTCCACCCCACTCCAGGGGAAGGATATTGTAAAATCCTCATTCCCTCCCCACCCCACTAACCTGCTTTCCAGCTCTGTTCTCTTGTGCAGGGCAACAAAAGAAGACCCAGCCGATCATCTGGGACTCTGATCATCTGGGACTCAGGAGGCAGCGAATAGATGGGGGCGGGGCCAAAAAGAGGTGGTATTTACCTGTTCTCCAAACTACTCAAAATTTCCGCTACTAGTTCTCCAGAACCAGTCAGAACTGGTTGAATACCACCTCTGCACGCATTCTGGCTTTGCATTACTGTAATTCACTTTGACTTCTAATCAACTGTACCTTTCTCAACAAATGGAGTCAAGGATTGTTCTTACTTAGAGGTTCAATCTGAGACAGGTCTGACACTAGAATTTTTTTTTTCTGTAGCTTGATCTTCATTTTGATTCTACTGAAATTTCATTGGGCTATAACTTTGGGAAAGAATAGCTGATACAGCAATGTCTTGGTAACTATTCCAGCATAATAAAAACTGGTGATGTAGCTGACAGTCTTGAGGAAGCAAGAGAAGTGCAAAATAGGTGGTACATTAGTTACAATCATCTTCCACATTATCTGCACTTTAAGTGTGGAAGTCAGGATGAGGAAACAGAGCAGGGGTTTCCAACCCCAAGCCACAGCCACTACCGGGCCTTGACCTTTCAGAACTGGGCCACAGAAATGGCAGGTGAGTGCTTGCATCTGCGCGAATCCCTACTTGTGCTAGCAGTGGATGACTGGGTGAGTATGTACACACAGCCTCCATTTGCTTGAGTGGCAGGCATACATGCCCGCCACTCATGCAGAATCATCCCCTCCAGTCTGCAAGGATGAACAGGTTGGGGAACTCTGATGGCTTCTTATTAACTAACTTGTTTTTTTCTGTCTTTAACAGCAGCCTGCTCTGCTAAAATTAAAGAAATGGATCATACCTCTTGAAAACTTTTTCATTTTGGCTTTACTACTGAGGAAGGCCTTTTTTTTCTTTCACTGTGTTTTATTAATGAAATAAAAGTTCATCCACATATCACTTCAGGGCATAATAGATGTGTAGGGATACAACTAATGCTTAGTCAAAGAAATATAAATTGTTTTCCGGCAATGTAAGTGTCCCTAAGAAACAAGAAGTTGTGTTCTCAAAACATGCAGCTTTTTTTCCCCTCAATCTGTTATTTCAAAAATTCAGAATCTGACTGAGTCAGGAGTACAACCTTGATTTTTTTAAAAAAAAAATATTTTCAACTAGAACCTGAGAGTGTTCTGCTCTTCTGGCCTATCTGTATGACTTAGCAGTTGAACGGTTTTTTCAGTGAAGACACTTTCAACTGCCATTTTAAAAACAGGAATAAAAGCTAAATTCACCACAGAAAACATTATCTCTCCAGTAAGGCAACAGAGCAAAAATAGTTTCTCCGTATGGCCAAAGATGCCAAATGAACAAAGCATTGTATTCTTCAGTCTGTATGTGGCTCAACTCAGCTGAGCTTCCACTAGGGTTGAAGTCATAGAAAGATATCTCCACAAGATCTGAGAGGACACAGAGATGGGGAGGAAAAAGAACTTGCCTATAAATAGCTTTTCCCTAAATTGGTGAGCTCAAATATACTGAATTATAACCTCCATAATTCCCATTTTATCATCCCTATAATTCATAGATTCTAGATTAGAAATTTTACTCATTTTGAGAGAAAGATGCCTCATCTTGAATCACTAGGAATTACAACGCTTGAGGGTTCAGGACATCCGAAGCAAAAGCTGCCCCAGAATATTATGGGCCCAAAATAAAGAATAAGAATTTGTTCAATGAAGGGTTTTCTGAAGCAATTGGCAATCGCTGCAGTTTTGTAGATGGGGTAATTCAGCTCCATAATATTCATCCACCATAGTATTCATCCACCATCCATAACTTTTATTATGTATAGGTAGCCCTCAACATTCAGTGTCCATTCAAAGTTACAACAGCACTGAAAAAAAGTGACTTATGATATTTTTCACACTTACAACTGTTGCAGCATTCCCCATGGTCACATGATCAAAATTCAGAAGCTTGGCAACTGACTCATATTTATGACGGTGGCAGTGTCCCAGGGTCATGTGATCACCTTTTGTGACTTTCTGACAAGCAAAGTCAATGGGGAAGCCAGATTCACTTAACAACCATGTTATTAATTTAATAACTGCAGTGATTCACTTAACAACCATATTATTAATTTAATAACTGCAGTGATTCACTTAACAACTGTGATAAGAAAGATCATAAAATGGGGCAAAACTCCCTTTACAACTGTTGAGCTCAATTGTTGTAAACCGAGAACTACGTATAATAATTCTATTCTGTTATAACTTAGATACATAAGTGGGACTTCTTTTTATAGACATGGTCACTTAGAAATCTGAGAAGGAAAAGCATCCAGAGAATCAAGTTAAGAAAGAAAACCAAGAAAGTATAATGAATATTTTTATATAGTTTCTATTGGATTTATTGAAAATATTGGCAAAATTGCAAAAGACCTCACTCAAAGTGTGGCTATATTGCATGTTGGACAGTTGTTCTACATTCATTCCTAAATAAGAGTAAAGATTGAAATTACGTTTCAAGCATAAATTTTCCCCACATTCTAATATTATACATTGTGAGTGTGTTTTCATTGGCTATGTTATTCACAGTAATAAACTGCAAAGCATATTTTAATGACATTTCTGTACTCTGGAATTCCCTTCTACGTATTTTAGCAAATGAACTCTGCAGGGAATAAAATTATTGTTGAACTCTGTGGTGAAAAGCCTCTCTGATGATAATTAAAATAATAACATTTCTCATCCCTCTTGCCTTCTTGTTCCTGAAAGAAAATTAACACAAAATAGAAAAAGTAATATAGTGGTTAGAATGAAACTACTTTCTCCTGCCAAATTCCATTCTGATTTAATAAATTGCCAGCAATAACTATAAAGAATAGCATCGGTGTCATCCAACAGATAAGCTGGACTGGTATTTTCCACCTTGAAATAGGTTTGAATGGTTGTTAGTTGACTGTACCATAATGCTAATCGTGATTTCCTACTCCAGATGAAGCAAAGAAGGCATATGACATTTCCTTCTGCTCTTCAGTTTTGGAATCTGGGTGTGACCAACTTCTAGATCTTCCAGCTGCCTCCATGGTTGAAGTGTAAGGAGATCATAGGGAAATGCTAAGGCCTTATATTTATATATTCTGTGGGGTTCCTTGGTGCTCTCCGAGTTTGGTTGTTTTCTTGCAGACATTTCATTACCAAATTAGGTAATATCATCAAGGCTAGTTATTATTGTAGAAAGGTTGGCAGGCTGGAGATTGGGGGGAAAAGCAGCATCCATATGTAGCTTTTATAAATGTAGAACTCTTACCTCAAGAAAAACAATAATACTATTAAACATGAAGTTCTGATAAAACACTGATCAAGAGGGAGCTTAGGTAGATTGTAGAAACAGCCAGACTGGCAAGAATCACCTCAAGGTACAACCTGTATCTTCTCAGGAGGTCGTTGAGAATACAAATATGGATCCATACCCCTTGAGTGGTTGTACCATAGCTAGGCTTAGGAGTTTCAAAGCACCCAAGGTGTAACTTGTAGACTCCCATTTATCTACTTTTTCCTTCCAATCACTTGGTGCTTTGCTTTTTGCAGACAATGTCAAGAAAATATCTGATGGAAAGCATTTGGCATCGGTGCTCAGGGAGACTAACAGAAGAAGGAGCAAGTGGTGTAATAGACTTTGGCAGCACAATGGATGAATCCCTTGTTTATTTGCTAACACTATGTTTTCTTGCTTCCTTGCTAACCACATTTCTTCTTGGTTTCCATTAAGCTTATTTGAGCAGTTCTAACTTTAAGTGCTGGAAAAGAACAGAAAGGCATGTGAGCTTCTTCCAGCTTGCTTCCTAACAGCCACAGGGACCCACACTTGTTTGTTACGCAGTATGTTTATCAAGAGTAAATTCGGCAGGGTTTTGTTTTTTTTAATAGCTATTGTTAAGCACAGTACCAAGCTGCTCCATAAACAATTATAAATGACAAAAGTATTGTCCTGGCTCTTCTATGAATAGAACTGTCATCTCTCGGGAGAATGTAAAGATAGATGTAAAATAAAAACAAACTCACAGCAGGGTTTTTTTCCCCCAGGCTTTGCCATGAGATAGATAGGCTGAGCCGATGCTGGTTCAAATCATCCCTCTGCTCTTGCCTGCTGTCTCCCTCGCTGTCTCCCCTTGTTGGAAAGATGTTATAATCAGCCATATGAGAAGAGCCCAAGGCCTCCTGAATCTAGCATCCTGCTTCCCACAGTAGCTAACTTGTGCCTAAGCTGACATCAGGACAGATTTTCCTCCCACCACCACCACCACATACCACATACCCATCCTAAGATGTTTTTAACCTGAAGAATCTGGCCGGCCACCAAGCCTTTTCTTCATTTTCTCAATGAGAAGAGACAAAATAGCTGGGTTGACAGTGGGTTGAGATGGAGGAAGAGACAGTATTGTGTACCACTAAGAGCAGCATTCCCTGAGGTGGCTTCTTCTTACAACTATGACTGCTGACTAGGGTTAAATTTTTATCCTATTTTTTTTTTTTAATAACTCCAGGGGTGAACATCTCTAATAGTCCTGCCTTTTCCAAACAACAATGCCCCTGTGAGGTGAGTTGGGCTGAGAGAGAAAGAGACTGGTCCACAATCACCCAGCCAATTTCTATGCCTAAGGCAGGACTATAATTCACAGTTTCCTGGTTTCTAAGTCAGCACTATAACAAGGATACCAAACTTGTTCTCTATGTCAATAAGGGCTAAATGATTGAAACAGTGCTGCAGGTTCTGACCAGTTCTGGAGAACCGGTAGCAGAAATTTTGAGTAGTTCGGAGAACTGGCAAATAAACCTCTGACTGGCCTCACCCCAAACTATTCTCTACCTCCCGAGTCCCAGCTGATTGGCTGGACCTTCTTTTGTTGCCCTGCACAGGAGAAAAGAACTGGAAAGCAGGTTAGTGGGGGTGGGGAGGGAATGGGATTTTGCAGTAACCTTCCCCCTGGAGTGGGTGGGAATGGAGATTTTGCAGTATCCTTCCCCTGCCACACCCACCAAGCCACGCCCACCAAGCCACACCACACCCACCAAGCCACGCCCACAGAACCAGTAGTAAAAACAATTCAGATTTATTCTTAAACATTCTTGTCGGGGGGAAATGCCACCTGTAAAACATCTTATACAAATTTTCTTTATATGCTGTTGACATTGTCATTTTATAATTTTGAGACCACAATTTTTGCCATTTCTCTAGATCAATCCCATATCTAAAATTCTTCCCCCAAGCAATCATAGTTTTGCTATTTGTATTAACTTTGAAGTGTTAAACAGAAATATTAGAGACGAAAAGAGTATAAAAGGAATGAAAATTAAAAAGGAAGAATTTAAGCTGCAAGCCTTTGCGGATGACTTGGCTTTTATTTTTGAAGACCTGTTAGAAACAGCACCAAAACTACTTGAAAAGATAGAGGCATATGGCAAGGTGGCTGGTTTGAAAATAAACAAAGATAAGATAAAGATTTTGACAAAGAATATGCTATTAAGACAAAAAGAAGAATTGGCAGACCTATTGAAAATTCAAGTCGCGAACAAGGTTAAGTATTTGGGGATATATTTGACAGCAAGATGTAGTACATTAAAAGAGAACAATTACATTAAACTGAAACAACAGATAGCATTAGACTTGACGAAATGGGAAAATCTACAACTGTCATTAATAGGGAGAATTTCAACAATCAAAATGAATATTTTACCCAGAATTTTATATTTGTTTCAAACAATACCAATTAGGCTTGGAAAGGACTATTTTGAAGATTTAAATAAAATTGTATTGAAATATATATGGCAAGGTAAGAAAGCGAGAATAAAGTTAAAACTCTTGCAAGATGCTAGAATTAGAGGAGGATTTGGTTTGCCTAATTGGGAGTTGTACTACCAAGCTACAAACTTGATGTGGGCTAAGGAATGGATAACATTAAGAAATACTCGATTGTTGACATTAGAAGGACGTGATTTGTTGTTGGGGTGGCATGCTTTTCTATGGTATAAGGGAACTAAAACACAGGGCTATTTTAGAAGACATCACATACGGGAGTCTCTGTGGTTAAATTGGGAGAAGATTAAAAGACAATGCTATTTGAAAATTCCAGTCTGGTTATCGACTATTGAAGCATTTTCCTATCCTATAATATATAAGAAGGATCAAAAGTTAGATATGGGGGAATTCTGAATGAAAAGGGTGAACTTAAATCGATGCAAAAGCTGGAGGAGCAAGGTATAAAGATGAATTGGTTTTCATATGCGCAAATACATTCAAGGTATGATAAAGGTCTCAAATCAGAAGGATTCTATGACAAATTGACTGACTTAGATAAGATTTTGACAGGTACTGATGAAAAGGTGATTAAAAAACTGTACGGATATTTATTAGAAATTAAATTAGAAGAAGAACCAGTAGTAAAAATTTTTGAATCCCACTGTTAGGGATAACATTGTTTACCCTAACTGGTTTGGGTAAAAATAATAAATAAATTATCATGGTTTGTTGGTTAAAGTGTGTGTAACTTTAACTACAAGAATGTAATTAAGGGTGTGGTTGTAAAAGCACCATAAAAGAAGCAAGTCAATTGCAGCTCTCTCTCTGGCTTAATGATCCCTAATTACTGGATGGATTGATGACTGCATTTTTCCTTACTGGAATGGAGGAGAGAAAGGAGTGTTGATTTCTCAACGGAGAGAAGAGATAATACGGACTGATTTATTGTAAGTGAACTGACATTGACTATTCAACACGGACTTTGCAAATTGAGTATACCCGACTGGACTGACTGAAATGATACATGACTAATGGACTGTTTATTTTGACTATGCTATAATTCCTAATGGAATAAACTATATTTTTGATAGCACAAGCGTATCTGTTTTTTACTGCATGTTAACTAAAATACAAACTTATCTCACACATTTACCTGTCTGCCTATCTGACTACGCTACACATTCTGTTTAGTTTGTTTTCCTTAACACTCATTGGGGAATTCAGGCTTAACACCCACCACCACTGACACACACACACACACACACAGAGGGCAGATCTTGAACCATGATTCTATTTTCACCAATTTGATGGAAACATCAAGTTCTGAAATGCCTCTATTTGGGTATATGGACATAGCACTTCTCAGCCAGCAGGACAGAAGAAAGTTTGCAGGCTGCAGGCAGTTAAGTGTTGGGACCTGAACAAAATCTGTAGCTTGTAGGAAATCAGAAATTGATGGGTCTTATTTTAATGAACAAGGAAAGAGACATCAGGATTGCCTATAGTTCCTTGCTTCTCCGCATGCTCACTAGGTATGAAACAAATTGCATAAAATTGCATAATACCAGTCAGAGTATAGAAAAGTTTAAATAGTGCAAGATTGGAAGATGTGGAGACACCCAACCCACCAAGAATCTCCAAGAGTTGTACGCAACTGAATGGATAACATCATCATCATGCATATCATTATGTATTTATTTCTACTCCCCCTTTATTATTATTATTTTTCAAGTAACTCAAGGCAGAAAACATATCCAAGATACCTTCCTCCTCCTATTGTCCCCACAACAACAATACTGTGAGGTAGGTTGGGCTAAGAGAGAGTGACTGGCCCAAGTTCAGCCAGCCAGCTTTCATGGCTAAAATGGGATTAGAACTCATAGACTCCCTTTTTCTAACATGGCGCCTTAATCAAACTGGCTGTTTTTATTAATATTCAATGAACGTTATCATATCATGTGTGCAGGGTGAAGAGCCTGTAGCTCTCCAATTTTTATTTAAATGCAGTTCCTGATATTCCATACCAAGTTGACTGTAGTTTCCATATCTGGAAGGCCTCATATTGCCTTTCTCATACTGCATATGCTTTTGCAGTCTTTTATTTTTTATAATTAACAACAAATTAATAAGATTTTATTATTATTTATTTTTATAAAATTTAAAATATGATTTATTTTTAGTAATAATTTTATGATTAGTATATTAGCATTATTTTAGTAATAATTTTATTATTAACAGACCCAGTCCTGGAAATAAAAGGCACTGCACTGAAAATTTGAAAAAAACAAAACCCTTAGGATTTAGGATAGCGCTATTAGTAAAAATGGGGGTGGGGAAATCCCCTCCCCCACATTTACATTTTTCTTTACCTCGCAGTGAGTAACAATAACCAGCCCCGAACTCAAATGTTTACTTAGAAGTAAACATGATTCCAATTAAATTTGCCATCTGTTCCTTATTTATGAAATTCAAAGATTTGTAAGATGCACCATAGCTTGGATAAACAACTTATATTTCATACAAGGAGTATATATTCTAATAAAGCACTGTTAATATTTTGATCTAGGCAATAGATTTCTCTAATGTTCTCAGAATGGGGTCTCTCCTTGGGAGCTATTAAAATGACAAGCCAAATGGGGATGAATCCTATATAAGTATTTATGGAATGGTAGTAAGGGTGGGAGGGACCAGTAGAGGGAAGGAAGATTTTCAAGTTAAAAGTAATTTTTCAGCCCTCACGTTGCTCTGTATTTCAAGCTTGGTATTTTCCTCTACCCAGGCTGCTCATTTCACTTTTTTTTTTTTTTTTTTGCAGCACTTGATTTGCATAGTAATTACAAAGTTTAACAAATAGCTTTAATGTCTGTAAAGAATGTATACTCCATTTAAATTACTGTCAGCATTTTCATTACACAGCTTTGAAATGCAAGTGGGGATGGAAGAGAGGGGGAGAAAAAAATAAACCTTTTCTACCCTAATGTTTTGGAGCTTAATATGCTAAAGTTTCAGAAGATAAGGAACATTTCTTTAGCTTCACTGTAGAAGCAGTGATCATTAGGGATTTCCAAACCCTTATTCATAAATACTGATTAGCTATGATTTAACCATAGGGTGCAATGCACCAGCACCAATACCAAACAGGGGCCAAATTGGAAATGTTAATGTATGAAATTGGCACCAATACTACTAAAATGAAGGATAATCTTTAATAAAAAAAATTGCTAAAAATTAGGCTTCCTTAATTTTTTTTCTCTGATAGAAGTGTCAGAAGAAAATACAGATTTTCTAAAACAGAAATAATAACTCAGGCATGAAGAAATTTAATTATGTCAGTAAAGTACAGAATGTTTGAAGAAAAGGCTTCAAGGAGAGGTGCAATGGGGTTTATTTATCTTTTATTTTCCTCTCTATTTAATTTGTTCATCTGTTCTTTTTTTTTTTTTTGGAAAGGAATAATATTCAAGCTGAAGTTTTAAGTAAAGCTGTGCTGAGTCATTTTCTTCCACACTTTCCTGAAAGTTTTCTTCCATCCAGAAAAACACTCTTGCTTCAGAATTTCTTTGGAATTCCTTTTGATAATTTTTATTTTATTTTACCATTACAAGGACGTGACAGGTCTTCCAGTATTTTCCTTTTCCATTAAACATCTCTCCATTATGCTCATCATTTTCAGATCTCTTTCTGATCTTAAAAAAAATCCCCTGGAAGGAATTCCTTCACAAAATATTTTCTAGGAATTCAGATGTCTTAGGAGTTCAGGTGTCCAGGAATGCCACAACCTCCTGAAATAATGATTGCACAATGAGCGTATAATTATTGTACTCATTATACAATATACAATTGTACTCATAGCATATATGTACAGTACGCAATTGTACTCATAGCAGTTCGAAAGCATGCTAATGCAAGTGGATAAATAGGTACAACTTCGGAGGGAAGGTAACAGCGTTCCGTGTGTTTAGTCATGCTGGCCACATGACCACAGCAGCCTCTCCAGACAATGCCGGCTCCCTTGGACAGAGATGAGCACCTCCTCTAGAGTCAGACAGGACAGGAGAGGAGAAATTTTTACTTTCATATATACTCTGGCTACTTACACCAAGATTTCCTTCTTTGAAAACAAACATTAGAATAACTTATTTTCATCACATTGGATGGAAATGGGTAAAAAAATGTGGGGAAAATATTTGCATTAATTTTATAGGTGAGTTACAGCTCAAGTTCAGTGGTTCTCAAGATAGTGTTTGCTTACCTTCATGGAATCCATTTCTCATCATTGCTGCGTTGACAAGACTGCGTGCATCCAAAAGAAACTTCAGGTTTCGGGGAATTCTAGGATAAATTTGGAATGTACATCTTCATACGAGCATCATGTTATTTATATGGATTGCTAATCACTCCAGGCAAAGTAAGAGTGCCTTCTAGTATACATCCTTTTCCTACTGCTGTTCTTTGCTAGAAAAGGTCCCTAATTCTTTAGAAGTAACTGCTATTTCTATGCTTCTCAAAGAGCAATCCACAATAAACTCTAAAGGAATCCCAGGGAATCTGAGAAAAAGAGTTTAAAAGTTGTCCTCTGTGAGATTTTTTAAATAACCCTATTAGAATCTGCACCTTAATTATCTGCCGGAGGAGTTTTATTTGTGTGGAAAGTTCCATTGCTCACCACAATGGCAAATACAAAAAGTTGGGTTTGGGGGAGGAAAGAGTAGAACTCTAGAACTCTAACTCAAGGTTAACTCTAGCTAACCTTGACTCAGAACTATTCCATGATTGCTTTGACTTGGTAGAAACAATTCCATTGCATGGTGATTTACTTATGAGTTAAAAGTCTGCTGGAGGTGATGTTATCATGCCACCAAATTTGAATGTAAACTTAAGAGTTTTCATTACTAGTGTAAATCTTCCTTGTAAACACATTTACACAGCATTGTTAAATATTAATATCAATTCACACAAATTTAATTTTTGGAGTGTTGTCTCTGTGCACCAGCCACACACTAATACCGGTGCTTAACCCAGAATACCCTTGATTTAAATCAGTTTACAGAATTTATGATGTTGAGTGAACTACGAGAAAAAGAAAAAAAAAACCAAAGGCAAAAGCAACCCTAGAAAGGCAGCAGTTATGGAGCTACTCTGGTGGCATTCTACAGAGCAGTCTTTAGATATGAGTTTGAGTAAGCAAGGGAACTCATGAAGATGACTAAGGTAGAAGATTCAGATCTTGCATAGATGAGTGCCGACTGAATCTTGCATGTGATTGAACTTATAACTATTCAGGGTAAGGACAGAACAGAGATTGTTCTAAATGATTCTATGACTCAAGAGTTATGCATTGGAAGATGCCACATCATTACAACTAAAGTGCAGGCTGTAATACCCCCTACTACAGAGTCAACAGATGAAAACTAGACTGATCCAACAATGTTATTTCTAGGAGGTGCAGTCAATGAAGCCAACCAACTTTTTGCATGCCTGAGGTACAATTCAAAGTGCAGCTGAACGTTGTCACAATTCCCATGTTAGTGTCCCTGATTTCTGCTGTATTTCTATCAGTTGGATTTACTATGTAGATTCAAGTCATCACCAAGGATCTGCTCTTCCTTCATTGTCTTTGCCAGAATTTTCAAGTACATTTATCAGGTGCTAGGATCCATCTCCAAACTGGAATGGCCTGAAACTCAGTTCTCAAGAATTGAGGACATGAGGAATATTTGAACAATATGAACAATGTATTTTTCCTGCTTGGTATACCACATACTTCAATGATTGGAGGCCTGCACCTTAGGGACCTCAATGTGATGTTATAAAATGCATTATAAAATGAAGATGGAAAGTATATTTTAAACTGGGTTTTTTCCTCAGGTAAAACCCACAGAAAATAAATGGTTGAATATATCTTCATTTGTATTCTTAATTCCCAAGGACTATAGGTAACAGCCATCAAGTTATTATAGCTGATGTTTGGGCAAACTGATTATGGAGGAAGCCTTGATTTTCTCCAAACAAAACTTTCTTGGACAGGTTCATTTATAATGCTCAAACAGAGTGACCTTCCGGTTTCACTTAATGGCCCCAGAGTTGCGGTAAATATGACCTGACATTTTCATATGGGTGAACTATTGAATTATACCTGGGAATACAATAGCATAATTTTGTTTCGGAGCCTAAGTGAAACTGATAGTCCAGCAGATTAAGATGTAAAATTCCTGTAGAAAATTAAGTTATTTATAATCTGATGCATATATCCTTGCTTTTTCTGCCACATAATAAAATTATTTTATACAGTACAATAGCTGACACCATGTCGTACACCATGTCGTACATGCTGACACCATGTCGTACAGAAGTCAGAAACTTCAGGTGCCACTTGTCATAACTTTCAATCTTTTCCATTTTGCCAAGACAATAATAAAACAAATTTTTTCCTCCTCCGACATCTATATCTGTAGCAATTATATTCTGTTTAAAAAAAATACACACAAATATACTTGGTACACTTAATGAGCACAATCATTTTATCATTGTGGAGAAGTAATTTAACAATAATTACACAGAACAAACTGATTCAACAACACTGTAAAGTTGAAATAAGACATAAAGCTGTCTAGTATTTTCTGCTACATATATTCTATGTTTTGCAACACAGTCTTACCCCTCTAACTTGAGTTTTGCTTGTGTTGTAGTTTTGATTATTGACCAAATTTTATAGGATGCTCAATGGAAGCTGGAGATGCTTAGTCAGTGACTAAGAACTAGGCTACAGATTGCTAAGTCTTGATTGAAAAAAAAAAGTTTAACGTTTGCTTATTTATTTTAGACTTCATTAAATGGTGCCATTCTAGTTTGATTCTTATTTTAAATCTTATTATCGCAATTGGTTGATTCTACTTTCTTCGGTGAACATACGGAACATTTTGATTCCTATGTCATTTTTAAAACATTTCCTTTACAAAGTATTTTTTTTTTTCAGTTTAATTAAAGGAGTTTCAGAATCCAAAATGTCTGAAAGCTCATTACTTCTTTTTGATTATTTGTTGCACCAGGATGATTTTCTATCTCCACAAGCACAATTGCAAAATAAATGCTTACTGTGCAAATATACATCATAAAAAGTTGCGGGTGAAAGAAGAAAGCAAAGGGGGGAAAAACATTTGTGAGTGTATATGTATATCAAACACCAGCTCCTCTCATTGTTTTTGTACTGAGAATTGCCCACTTGCAAGCCAATTAATTCCAGACGAAACAGCTATTGGGAATGACTCTAAGCATTTGGCATGTAACATGCAGCTTGGTCCTAAAGGAAACATACTCTTCTGGGTGGAGCTAAACAAATGAGCAGCTGGATAATGCAGTTATATAAAATAATTTCATTGCTCTCTATGGAGATTTAAAATTTAATTCAACAGCACACAAAAAGAAAGCAAGTTTAAAACAGGGCAATAAGAAACAATTATTCACATGAACATACGCATATAAATTTTCTATCGCATCCGTGCCAAATCTATGCAAAAGTTTAACCTATAAGAACCCCAGTGGTTAGAATACAGTACTGCATTCGATTCTCACTGTCTCAAGGTTGACTCAGCCTTCCATTTACTTCCGAGGTCAGTAAAATGAGGGTCCAGATTGTTGGAGGCAATATGCTGACTCCGTAAACCACTTAGAGGGGGCTGTAAAGCAGTGGCCCCCAACCTTTTTTGTGCCATGGCCCGGTACCGGCATCACAAAATCATCCGCGGCCCGGTACCGGCATCACAAAATCATCCACGGCCCGGTATCGCCATCAGCACACATGGCAAGGCGAGCCGAGCGACCGGCCAGCCAGCCATCCCCCGCTTCTCCCGCCACCTTCAACTCCTCCTTTGTACCTGTGTCGATGGGCTTCGCGACGGCTTCGGTGCGGTCGCTCGCTCGCCTTGCCATGCGTGCTGAAAGAATCCTCGCACCTTAGTTTTGTTCGAGCCGCCCCCAATGAAACTAAGGCGCGAGGATTCTTTCAGCACCCAAACGCCGCTTTCTACCCGGAAAAGCTCACGGAAGCACTTTTTCATCAAAACAAGATGGCGGCGCCCAGCAAACCGGCGGCCCGGTAGAATTTGTTCCACGGACGGTACTGGTCCAGGGACCGGTGGTTGGGGACCCCTGCTGTAAAGGCCTGTGAAGTATTGTATAAGTCTAAGTCATGAAACTCAATTTCATTGAGGGCCGCATCAGGCCTGTGTTTCGTTCAAATATAGACTTAGAATAAATGTACTATCACTTTAAATGTATACTAATCAGCATACATGAAAATGAAATTGTTTGTATACAACTCTCAAAGGGTCACTACCTCCAATATATAATTCATAAACATGACAAAATAAATAAACAAATAAATAAATAATGAAAAAAATATTTATCTTTGTTTCCACTGCCAATGTAACTGGCACTTACTTAAGTGACTGAATCTTCTTGCGTAGAGGATCTCTACAAATGGTTCTGGATAGCAGTCACATTGGCATGCCATCAAAAACATCTCTTAATCTATAAATATTAAAACCATGAACATATTTTTTAAAAAAAAAAACAGCTGCTATTTTCTATGAAAACTACTCAAATGCTTTACAGATGAGGATGGTTTTCATTCTCCTTAAGGACAAAAATGAAAAAAAAAGCCAAGACACATGATCTTAGAGGGTAAGTGGTTCCAAAATAAGGAGGCAATTGCTGAGAATGATATTTACCAGATCCTCACTTTTCTGATCTCTCCAAGGTAGGTACTTGCAGAAGTCTGTCCTAGTCAGATCATAAGGTGGACAGATTCCACCTGCACAAAACAGCCCTGAGTATAACAAGGTCTTAATGAGTATAACAGGGCTTAATGTGTAACAACAGGTTCCTTGACTTTGATTTGGAAGTTTACTGGCAATGGAAGATCTCTCCCAAAATAGATCTTATTTTGCTCAAGAGGTTAGCTACATTATCTGCTACATTCTGTGCCAGCCACAGTTTCTCAATTATCTTCAAGGGTAACCCTGTATTGTTCTATGCAGTAGTCCAACTGAAGTATGACAAAGGCTTGAACCATGGTCTTGAATGCAGATAAAACTGTGGACTTGATGAAGCTGATTTTTTTTGGCCTAGCTTCTACTTGCTGATTCCCTAGGAGTTATGAGCCCAAAGACAACTTCCAAATTGTGCACCAGATTTTTCTAGGGCAGCAATAGATAAAACTTCCATTGTAGCAGAAATGACTCTATCATGCTGAGATTTAATCTCAGGCAAGTTTTTTTCAACCAATCTATTCGCCTATAGACTCTAAGCTTCAAGTCGGAATTCTTACCACATCTCTTAGAGTCAAGATGTAAATCTGGT